>NC_089493.1:84316576-84616576 GCF_036850765.1 Saccopteryx bilineata | reverse complement strand
TGGAGAAGCAAATGGGCGCTTCTCCTATGTGCCCTGGCCGGGAATCGAACCCGGGTCCTCTGCACGCTAGGCCGACGCTCTACCGCTGAGCCAACCGGCCAGGGCAGTATCACTGAATTTTATAACATATGGTAAATAGCGATGTTGATGTGAAGCCTCACAATTAAGGATGTGGGGGTGCTGGAGAAGTATCGCATAGTACTATGCAAATGTCACTCATTGTATGAAGAGGTGGGTTTTGGCAAGGGGAAGACAAAATCTACCTGGGGTAAGAAGGTGAGTAGGAGTTGGACTTAGAAATGCTTCTCAAATTAAATTACCTCAGAGCAAATTCTTGAAGAATAAAACATATTTTGTCTGTGGAGTGGAAGGGAAAGAGCTTTGGAGACAGGGGAAATATCAAGAAGATATGGAAAGCACCTGAGTAACCAGGGAATGGTAAAGAACCCACTAGAACTTTTGTATTGAGGACACAATGGGGAAGACACAGCAACAGTAAGTTGGGGACAAGTTATGGAGACAGTAAAATTCTTGTTCAGTACTCAAATCCAACCACATGAAATATGGCTAGAGAGTGATTAAAGGTAGTTCAAGTAGTTCAATGACAGCATATATCACAAGGGGCAAGTCTATATATTACCATTTGTCAGAGCCATCAAACTATCAAAATATTCTCATTTTTAGTTATGGTAGTTTACCATATATTATTCAGTGTACCAAGGTGTAATTTTTACGTGTTTTCTGATAGTCTTAGTCCACACATATTCTCCAAAATGTGCAACCTTCAAACTGAAAGTAACCTCAGTATATGCTGCCAAAATAATGTGAAATTCAATCTTATCTTGCCAACCCTAACAAAATTGTGAAGGTCAAGCTTGTTCCTCATTTTCTCATTCTGTGTGTGTGTGTGTGTGTGTGTGGTGTGTGTGTTTGTATGACAGAGACAGAGAGAGACAGAGAAAGGGACAGATAGGAACAGATAGACAGGAAGGATAGAGATAAGAAGCATTAACTATTCATTGTAGCATCTTAGTTGTTCATTGATTACTTTCTCATATGTGCCTTGATCAAAGGGCTACAGCAGACCGAGCAATCCCTTGCTCAAGCCAGTGACCTTGGGCTCAAGCCAGTGAACCTTGCTCAAACCAGATGAGCCAGTGCTTAAGCTGGTGACCTCTGGGTTTCGAACCTAAGTCCTCTGCATCCCAGTCCAACACTCTATTCACTGCACTACTGCCTGGTCTGGCTTATTTTCTCATTCTTTAATTCATTTTTCTTTCTTTAAAATATATCTTATATCTTTAAAATATATCTTAAATCTTATAACTCTTTACTATTTTAATAGCTATTACTCCAGTCAAAATCTCTAAGAAATTTAGAATATATTGAATTTATTGACAATAAATTACAACATATTAAAATTTGTGAGATGTAGTTAAATCAGTGTTTATAAGAAATTTAGAGACTCAATTGCTCATATTAAGAAAAAATAAAGGTCTTAAATCAATGGCCAAAACATAATTTTTAAGAAACTTCTAAAGAGCAGTGAGCTAAAGCAGAATGGAAGAAACAGTAAATGTAAGATATAAAACCAATGAGATAAAAAACAGAAAAATAATAAAGAATAGCAACAAAAACAAAAGATATTTATTTATTTATTTACTTTGTGAAAGGAGGGGAAATAGTGAGACAGACTCTTGCATACATACCAACTGGGATCCACCTGACAACCCCTTACCTGGGGCCAATGCTCAAATCAACTGAGCTATTTTTAGCACCTGAGATAAATGTGGTCTCACCAACAAGCTATCCTTAGCCTCTGGGGCCAACATTTGAACCAACTGTGCTACTGGTTACAGAGGGGAACAAGGAGAGAAAGGAAGGGGAGAGAAGCAAATGGTTGCTTGTCCTGTGTGCCATGATCAGGAATTGAACCTAGAATGTCCATATGCTGGGCCGATACTCTATCCACTGAGCCAGCTAGCCAGGGCTCAAACTGTGGGGTTATATATATATATATATATATATATATATATATATATATATATATATATATATATTAAGAGATGTGGTAGGCCCTAGCCTGTTGGCTCAGTGTTAGAATGTCAGCACAATGTGTGGATGTCCTGGGTTTAATTTCCAGTCAAGGCACACAAAAAAAGTGACCGTCTGCTCAACACCCTTCCCCCACCCTTTCACTCTCTCTCTTGCCCTCCCCTAGCCATAGCTTGATTGCATTGAGCATATAATCCCCAGGATCTGAGGATGGCTTTGTGGAGCCTTTGCCTTTGGTGCTAAAAATAGCATGGTTGCGAGCATGACCCCAGAAAGGCAGAATATTGGCCCCAGACATAGTGTCCTGGTGGATCACAATCTGGATGCATGCAGGAATCTGTCTATCTCCCCTCATCTCTCTTGGAAAAAATAAGAAAGAAAAAAAAAAGATGTGATAAACCTCCAGTGGGATGACCAGGAGCAAAGAAAAAAGAGAAATTGTCAGTATCAGGAATGAGAAAATGGACATCGTTATGAATCCTTTAGTCATAAGCATAATAAAAATATATCATCAATGACTTTATGTCAATAAATTAAATGAGTAAATCCTCAAAGGATACAAGCCACCAAAAGTTCACTCAAGAAGATGTTAATTACCTGAACAATTCTAGACCTATTTTAAAAATTGGATTTGTAGTTAAAATCATCCCCTAAAGAAAACTTTAGGCCCAAGTGGCTTATTTGGCAGATCCTAACATTTAAAGAAGAAATTGTGTAAAACCTCTTAGAAAAGAAAGCCAGAGATCATAATTTTGCATAAACATAGGCAAAAAAAGTTTAATAAAACATTAACAAACCAAATCCTGAAATATATTAAAAAGATGATTAATAATGACCAAGTGGAGTTTACCCTAGGAAAGCAAAGTTGGCTTAGGGCTAAAAGATGAATTAACATAATTCACCATATTAACAGATGAAAAAAAAACCCTCATATGTTCATCTCTATCTCCATAGATTTAGAAAAGCATTAACAAGATCCCAATTTATTTATGATACTTTCACGCCAGTTAAGAAGAGGAGGGAACACTCTTAATTTGGTTAAAAGCACCTATGAAAAAATCTATCACTATCTTTATGCTTAATGGAGAAATACTGAATTCTTTCTCTCTAAAATAGGAAACAATCTCTCAGCACTTTTATTCAATTTACTAAAATTCCTAGCCAGTGTTATATGAAAATAAAAAGAAAAAAATGCTTACAGATTAGAAAGAAAAAAAATAAAATGGTCTTTGTTTACAGACAATAGGATCATATATATAGAAATTCCAAAGAACCTACAAAAGTATAAATTAAACAAGGTGTCATAAAACAAGGTTATTAGCAGCAAAGAATTGAAAATCAAAAGTAAATGAACAAGATCATTCAAAAATATGAAATACTTGGGAATAAATTTAACAAAATATATGCAAGGCATATACACTGAAAACTCTAAAATATTTCTAAAAAAATGAAAAGAGACCTAAATAAATGAAGAGACATACTGTGATTATGAATTAGAAGATGCACTATTATTAAGATATTACTTTCCCCAATATTTTATAGATGTTAAAAACTGATTCTAAAATTTTTATATGTATGGAAAGGGCCTAGTTTGGCCAATACAATTTTGAAAAAGTAGAACAAAGTTCAAGACTACACTTTCTGATTTCAAGATCTAATATCAAGCCACAACATTCCAGACAGGTGAATTGATATAAAACTAGAAATATAGATCACTGGAACAGAAGTCCATAAATTGACTTTTTTTTCAAGGTATGTGCCAAGACAATTTAATGGGGAAATTATGGTCTTATGAATAAATGGTGTTGAAACTACTGGATATCCATGTTCCAGAGAAAGAATGCTACTGAAAGAATCTCATTTATTACCTCAAACTATATTCACAATTTAACCTGAAGTAGGTCATAGAGCCAAATCTGTATTTGGAAGAACAGGGAACAATTGGAATTCTCATACATTGATGGAGGGAATACAAAATGGCACAGCTGCTTTGGAAAACACTTTGGTATTTCCTCAGAAAGTTAAACATATTCTTTCCACATGACCCAGCAATCCCACTTTTAGGTATTAACCCGAAAGAAATAGCATTTGTTGTACATAAATGCTTGTACTTGAATGTTCACAGCAACTTTATTTATAATAGCCTATAAAGCTAGTGGCCGCGACCACTATCATAGCAGCCTGGTCTGTGCAGATTTAGGTTCACGTTTAATTTGGACAGATCGTAAAGAAACAGTGGAGTCAAAAACTGGTGGACCATTTTTTTTTTAATTCTAGACTTGTTCCAGCCAATGAGTAAAAAACAAACTCATAGGGTTCCTCCAGTTCCACAACCAGGAGAATCTTTCCAGCTTTTTATTAGAATCAAAGGCCCTCTCCAGTCTTATTCACCTCTGTTCCCCATCTCCTTCTCCTACACAAACTGGCTTTTCCTTCAGCATTCCGCCGTTTTGGCTGGCTCCTCTCCTCCACGTGGCCTTTCTGCCCTGCTACAACATGGGCTCCTTTTTTCTTCACAAGAACATGGTTTCTCTCCCCTAAATGGCCTCTTAGCTCCACCTTTTAAAACCTTTTGGTGCAAAAGCCCCCCTCCAGCACACAGTAGCATAACCAAGCCCCTTCCCAAGCATGAAAGGCAATTAGCTGTATCACGTGAGAACATCACCACGTGAGAGCAGCAGCCATCTTTAACAGAGTGAGCATAAAATAACTTATCTGCCCAACAAGTCCTAAACTGAAAACAACCCAAACATCCTCCAAGTAATATATGTGCAAACAATTTGTGGTATATTCATAATATGAATGCCATCCACCATAAAAAGAAAAAAACTGATACACATGGTAATATGGATGACTCTCAAAGGTTTTATGTTAAAATAAAACAAAACAACATAGTCCACAGAAAGCAGTTCAGTATTTTCCAGGGTTTTCTAAGAGGCACAGGAAAGCTTTCTGGAATGCCGGTAATGTGCTAGATCTTGATTGTGGTAGAATACATATAAATACACACATTTGTCAAACTTATTCAATTAAAACTGATTAAAGTTGATACCTTCTGTGGCATATAAATTATACCTTGATAACTATCACAAAAATAGTAAGAAAGAAAAAAAACAAAAGATAAAGTCAACACGTGGGCGTATTCAAGATGCCCACTCAGACTTGAATAAAGAAATTAAATTAGCTTTGGGAGAGTAGGCTGGTCCTAAGAAGCTGGATATATTGCCATTTATAACAACATGGATGGACCTGGAGAACATTATACTAAGTGAAATAAGTAAATCATAAAAAGCTAAGAACTATATGATTTCACATATAGGTGAGCTATAAAACTGAGACTCATGGTTGTAGATATAGTGAAGTGACTACCATGGGGAGAGGAGTGAGGCAAGGGGAATACAGAGGGAGAAATAAATGGTGACAGAAAATATTAGAGTTTGGGTGATGGGCACACAAAGCAAACAACAGTTCAAATGCTGTAGATATGTTTACCTGAAACATTTGTACTATCATTGATCAATGTCACCCCATTAAATTTAATTTCTAAATAATAAAAAAAGCTGGATCTCTAGGTTACCATAAGCATGTTTGAAATTTCTACCATTGCTTTTCTTCCCTCATTATCTAACTACTTATTAACCTAACGCCTAGGCTACCATAATGCTTCAATGGCATTTATTCAATAAATGTTAGGTGACAGGTAGGAAAGTGAGGAACTACAGAACTATAGAAAAACTACCTTTATTCTTGAATCAAAATTAAAAAATGAAAGAAAGATTATTGACATTTTGATTATTTTTATCCTCCTGGTGGTTTAAATTTTTGTGTAAGCAAATAAACCAATCAAAATGATTCGTTCCTGCTACCAGTTCAGTTTATATGAGCAAACATTTAAATTACTCACTGTGGGCCAGCAAGACAAATGGGTGGGTTTCATCCTGATTCTGTCGCAAGTTTTGTTAAACATTCAATCTTTTCAGGCCCTTCCAGAGCCATAAACTTAAGCATAACTGACTCTATTGTTTTTGACAGAATAAAATGTATATAAATTAAGAGTTTCTGCAGAAATATGGACTCTCAAATCTGTTCTGCATCAAGGTTTTCTTACTGGTAACTTTTTGATAAATATATCTCCTTTTCTTTTGTAGCACAAATCAAGAGGAGCATCCAAAATGGTGTTTTAAGAGATTTTTATAACTTTATTATCTACTCAATTCAAAAGTTGCATTCTTATTATTTTTCATATTCTGGAAAGTTTTATTTTCCAAACTAATTCTTACACTTTCAGAATGTAGTATTATAATTTTAGGTTTAAGATTATTTTAATCAATGGAAATAAGAAATAGGAAAGTTAAGGTGTTTATTCATTATTAAATGGTAACCTTTTACAGAGATAAGTATTTATTATATAAAGTTAGAAAAAATGTACAGTATGTGCTCCACCAATAGGCATCTGTAGTGGACACCTGTTACATCTGTCTGCACAGCCATGATTCCCTTTTCTGGTAATTACACCCTCATTTACTTTGAGCAGCTACTTTTTCCACATTGTGTGCATTCTTATGTCAGTCAGACCCCCCTGCCCTCTCCTAGCCCAGAGGCACATGAATGAAGCTAGGCTAACCTGAATCTTTTTGGGGGGAATTTTGAGTTTTGAGGAAGAAGGAAAACAGAAGCTAAATTCCATCTAACATGTTGTCCATAAAAGACTAGACAGTTTCAATGGCGTAAAATCCTGGAACCACTCTGATTTCTTGTCTTTCAAAAGAAAACATCTTCAGTTTTTCCTGTGGACCCGAAAGCTATTTTATATGTCCTTAAATTAAATTCTTCTTCCTTGCTTAAGTTACCAGTGTCAAATAAGTCCGTTAATTTATCAGGTTGTTGGTGTAAATGAAGAGTTCAAAGCATTAAAATCTCATGATTATTCTGAGTGATTCCTTGTCCAAATGAAAGGTATATCCAATATGCTGTCAGCTCCATGACAGGCAAAGGCATGCTTTACATTTATTATAATATTTATTATACAATATATTTTAATAGTTTATAATGTATTATATAACTATAGTGTCAAATGCATATATCACATACATTCTAATAGAGTTATAATTTAGGTAAGACAATATGCACAAAAGGAATAGAAAGTGTCTGACATCAGAGGGGGTCTGAGAAAGCTGGTCATATTTGACCTACATCTTGAAAGATTAGCAGAAGTATTCATGGGAAAAGTGAGCAATTAAACAAAAGTTTGTGTAAACACTCAGAGGCATAAAAAATTATGCATAGCTGGATAATTCACATAGCTCTGTATTCTTCAGAGTTCCCCAGAGAAACAGAACCAGTGAGATATATAGTTATAGGAATAGATAAGGAGATTCATCAAAAAAGGTTGGCTTATACAATTATGCAAGCTGAAGTCACACAATCTGCCATCTATAAACTGGAGACCCAGGAAAGCTGATGGAGTTTGTCCAAACTTGACAGTCTGAAAACAAATGGTATAAACATTAGTCCAAAGGGCCAAGAACCACAAATTTAGATATCTGAAAGCAAGAGAAGACAGTTGTTCCAGCTTTGTCCACCTTTTTGTTCTATTCAGGCCATCAATGGATTGGATATGCTAGCTCATAATGGTAGAGTGATCTTTAGTCTACTGATTCAAATACTAATTAATCTCTTCCAGAAACATCCTCACAGACACACCCAAAATAAATTTTACTAGCTATTTGGACATACCTTAGCTTAGTCAAGTTGTCACATAAAATTAACTATTACAGCTACATTCTAGAGTAAGTGATAAGGAGCGAGGATCCAAAAATGACGGTAGTCGCCCACATGGTGAATGAATGGCTTATATGGCTTATGAGACTGACAAGAAACAATCCTCTTTTATAAAATCCTCTAAACAAAGATTTCAGATTTGTTTCAATTTTAACGACATTAGAAATTTGCTTATTACATGCAATATGAAAATTAGCTTAAGTTAACAACGGAACACACAGATCCTGTATCATAGAAATGTACACTTGAAACCTATATAATCCTATTGACCAATATCATCCCTGTAAATTTAATAAAATTAATTTTTAAAAGGTGTTCTAAGTTTAACATTTATTATTCTATCTTTACTGGATGGTTGGTTTTGGCCTCCATGTAGCACAATCAAACAACAGGTAAAAAGAAAACTTCCACAACACCAAAATATAGCTTAAAAATTATTTCATAGAAAGTACATCAGTGTTCACCTTAGTTCTATTAGCTGAAGTCTTCACACACCTTTGATATTTTATTTGTCACCTGCAATGTGAATTATGATTGCCACTATTTTCTGAAGCCTCCAAATGTCCCACATTCCTTTTGGTGGAGATATAGAGATTGACCCAGGTCCAAGGAAGAATCTGATAGTTAGAATGAATTTGGAATTAAACAGGTACTTTCTGGTCATAATCAAAATAATATGAAGAGTGCTATGAAATACATTAGTAGGTCATTGGCTACAGTTTTTTTTCAAGATATGCTAAATGAATTCTTAGGTATTTTCCAGTGGTAACATGTTGAGCTGTAACATGAATGATACTTTTTAAAATCTGCAGATAGCTAACAAGTGAATAATTTTATTCCACCAAAACTTAAGAGTGATGTCTAGAGACAAATATTTGCAAAATATTAAAACATTCAAATTTTCATAAGGAAAAATTTGATTGATTAAAAGGTAAAATATGTCACTAGAGTATTCTGAGATGATGCAGAAATGTTAATAATGAATATTTACCTACCATGAGTTTAATGGTTTTCCCTGGAAACGATTTTAATTAGCTATAGTAATTCAGAGGTTAGTAAGTCATTTTTTTCTGAAGTGCATTAGGACCTTGTGATTATAATGACTTCCATTATATCAGGTCACTTCCTGTGAGGCCCAGGAAAGATCAGATGTTTTTCTTTTTGCCTGTGCTTTTGCAGTTGAATCCCATATGACTGTTTTCTTGTGTGTAAATTCTCTGAGAAGGATATAGGGAGCCATCGACACAAAATATCATTATATGAATTTCCTCACTAGTCTATGACAAATATAAGCCATTTTCATCACACTTCAAGAGCATGTTATACGCCAAATTAAAAGGAAACTTTTTGTTTCATCATAAAATTGGATTTCAGTGAACTCACCTAGAAATTCATGGCTATTGTTTACATGGCAATTTATTCTAAGCATATATGTATATGCTAAGTATGTGTGTGTGTGTGTATGTGTGTATACCTATATACTTTTATTTCTAACTGTTTTTTCTACTAGAAAAGATATAGGGATTCTGACAAAGCTGCATTTGATATTCTATTCTGCAATGTCAAAAAATGCATTTGGAATGTATTGATGCATTGATTACAGTTTATAGTAACATCTCAGTTGCCAAATGAAATAATCACATATGACATTTTATGTAATTGATATTATATAGGATAATTTCATGTCAAGACTACATTTTAGTACTATTTGTAAGCAATAAACATTTATAAAAATTCTTCCTCACACAGTATCTAAATTCTCAAAATAATAACATATAAACACACTTTTCTGGCTGTTTCTGTTATAAAACTATCAGGATGGTGGGGCATAAGTGAATGACTATCCTTTACAGTTAATGATAAATGGTCTTGTGATAATTTTAACCCAAATATAAACAAGTACTTCTTAAAGACTTAGGGAAACTTAACTACCACAAGTTTGTATTCCAAAAGACTGAGAGAAATGAAAAGCTATGAAATAACTACGTATTCAGACTAGAGGAAATAACCAACGACTGTTGTTAAGATCTCTTGGCTAATAATCTGAAAGATCAGTGAGTTGTGTTTGACATCAAAAGTATACAAAACTAAATTTTAGTAAGGTTTAGTGTGAGGCATATCTGGCACTGGAGTGGTTTTACAACAAAATCTTCCTTAGTAAATTTATTTCCAGAATGTTTTGAACACCAAAAAAACATTTCTCAATGCAGAAGAGACACAATGTTGAACCATGCATTTTACCAAAATTCAAATTTTAAATCATAGATCCAAGAAACAATTTACAAGCCATTAAATACAATCTTCCCTTCCTTCTGTTGAGCATCCTCACCCACACATCCGTATATAATTTACACTTTAGTAAAGTAGTGAGGAACAGTTGAGCCTGCAGAGAGATTCATTTGCTTAACAAAGATGGAATGATTTGTGGTAAAGAATATGGTTGACTGGATTCAAAGCCCAGTTTCATCACTTACTAGCTGTACGACCAGAGCAAATTAACCTTTTCTGTGCCCTAGGAAACTCATCTGAAAAATGGGAAGGACAGTAGCACATAACTCACAGAATTGTTTTGAGGTTTAAGTTAGATAATCTATGTAATAACATAGTGCCTGACATTTATAGTAAGTGTTCAATAAATATTATTTGTTCTAAATTCTAGTTCTGCAATGAATTATCTGCATGGCCTTGGACAATTCACTGTAAGCATTTTGTGACACTTATCACGATATGTATTGCAGTTTTTTGTTGCTTATGGTCTGTCT
The DNA here is from genome assembly GCF_036850765.1 of Saccopteryx bilineata. NCBI lineage: Eukaryota > Metazoa > Chordata > Mammalia > Chiroptera > Emballonuridae > Saccopteryx > Saccopteryx bilineata. The sequence goes on along the minus strand of NC_089493.1, from coordinate 84,605,978 downwards.
TCCCCACTAGATATAAAAATTCAGCATTTCAAGGGCTAGATCTGTTTTAATAATTAAATATTAAATAATTAATAACTGATGCATTAATAACTAATGCATTATATTTAATATATGATTAATGGATGATATTAATAATAGCAATGATAATAATTAATGTGTTGTGTGGTATTTAGCATATATATATTAGGTGCTCAAGAATGCTTTTTGTTTTAAGAATATTGTGGGAATTATTAATCACAGCCCCCAATAAGGTTAAGAGGATTAGATGAGAGAAAACAAGTAATGCACTTCATAATTGTATGTGCATATTATTGTGCCTATCACTATAAGCTTAAAAATTAGGCAGTGTCAGAAAGGTAACTGTAACTAAAATTTTCTAACTCCCCATTGAAACTTTATCAATGATATCAATTGAAACTCATTTTTTAAATTATTTATTTTTAATTGAATTTATTGAGATGACATTAGTTAATAAAATTATATAGGTTTTAGGTATAAAATTATAGAATATATTATATGCATATTGTAGTGTGTGCTCAACACCTCATGTCAAGTCTCCTTCCATCACCATTTATCCACTCTCAACCCCCACTCCCCTTTCTCTCTGGTAATGACCATACTGTTTTCTGTGTCTATGAGTTGTTGCTTTTTGTGTGTTTTTTTTCTCAATCCCTTTACCTTTTCACCCAGTCCTCCAGCCCCCTGCCCCTCAGACAGCTGTCAGTCTGTTCACTGTCTCTATGAGTCTGTTTCTATTTTATTTCTTCATTTATTTTTGTTTATTAGATTCCACATCTAAATGAAACCAAATGGTATACTTGTTTTTCTCTGACTGGCTTATTTCACTTAGCATAATGCACTCCAGGTCCATCCATGCTGTTGCAAAGGATAAGATTTCTTTCTTCTTTTTCTGCCAAGTAGTATTCCTTTATGTACCACAGCTTTTTTACCCACTTATCTACTGATAAACATTTGGGCTGTTTCCAGATCTTGGCTATTACAAATAACACTTATATTCTCTTGAATTAATGTTTTGGGGTTTTTTGTTTGTTTGTTTGTTTGTTTTGGATATAGTCACAGAAGCGGTATCACTGGGTATTAAGAAGGTTATATTTTTAACCTTTTTTTTTTTTTTGGTGGGTAGAGAGAGAAAGACAAACCAACACGCAGGAAGGGAGATGAGAAGCATCAACTTGTAGGTACAGCATTTTAGTTGTTCATTGATTGCTTCTTATATGTGTCTTAATTGGGGGGCTACAGCTGAGCCAGTGATCCCTTGTTCAAGGCAAGCCAGTGACCCCTTGCTCAAACCGGCGACCTCGGGTTCAAGCCAGCAACCACGAGATCATGTTGATGATCCCATGCTCAAATCATCAACTTCAAGGTTTTGAACCCAGCCCCTCAGCGTCCCAGGTTGACATTCTATCCACTGTGCCAATACTGGGGATGCCCATTTAAATTTTTTGAGTATACTCTATGCTTTCCACAGTGTCTGCATTCCCACCAGCAGTGCTTGCGGGTTCCCTTTTCTTCACATCCTTGTCAACATTTGTTTGTTGATTTATTGATTATAGAAATTCTGACATGTGTGAGGTATTATCTCATTGTGGTTTTAATTTGTATTTCTCTGATGATTAGTGACATTGAGCATCTTTTCATATATCTATTGGCCATCTGTATTTCCTCTTTAAAAAAGTGTCTATTTAGGTCCTTTGCACATTTTTTAATTGATGTAGTTGTCTCAGTATTGAGTTTTATTAGTATTTATAAAGTTTGGATATTAATTCTTTTCTTTTTCTTTTTTTTTTCTTTTCTTTTTTTTACAGAGAAAGAGAGTCAGAGAGAGGAATAGATAGGGACAGACAGACAGGAATGGAGAGAGATGAGAAGCATCAATTATCAGTTTTTCAGTTTTTCGTTGTGACACCTTAGTTGTTCATTGATTGCTTTCTCATATGTGCCTTGACCGTGGGGCTATAGCAGACCAAGCAACCCCTTGCTTGAGCCAGTGACCTTGAGTCCAATCTGGTGAGCTTTTGCTCAAACCAGATGAGCCTGCGCTCAAGCTGGCCACTTTGGGGTCTCAAACCCAGGCCTTTCGCATCCCAGTCCAACACTCTATCCATTGTGCCACCGCCTGGTCAGGCTGGATATTAATTCTTTATCAGATATATCAGTGAATATGTTCTCCCATTCAATGGGTTGTCCTTTTATTTTGTTAGTTCCTTTGTTGTGCAAAACCTTTTTAGTTTGATGTAGTTCCATTTGTTTATTTTTTCTGTTGCCTGAATAGATATAACAGAAAAAATATTGTTAAGAGAAATGTCTGAAATGTAGGATATAAAACTGAAACTAATAGACATAGATAACAGTATGGTGGTTACCAGATGAAAGTGGGGTTCTGGGTAGCTAAGGGTAAAGGAGGCCAAATATATGGCGATGAAAGATGATTTGCCTTTATGGATTCTTGCTGTATTGGCCAAGAGTTTGCTTAAAGGCTTTAATCATTGTAAAAAAAAATAGAAGACTAGATAAAGAAGATGTGGCACATATACACCATGGTATACTATTCAGCCATAAGAAATAATGACATTGGATCACATACAACAAAATGGTGGGATCTTGATAACATTATACGGAGTGAAATAAGTAAATCAGAAAAAAAAAAACAAGAATTGCAGGATTCCATACATTGGTGGGACATAAAAACAAGACTAAGAGACATGGACAAGAGTGTGGTGGTTACGGGGGGCGGGGGGAGGGAAGGAGGGAGAAGGGGAGGGGTGGGGGAGGGGCATAAAGAAAACTAGATAGAAGGTGACAGAGGACAATCTGACTTTGAGTGATGAGTATACAACAGAATTGAATGACAAAATAACCTGGACATGTTTTCTTTGAATATATGTACCCTGATTTATTGATGTCACCCCATTAAAATAAAAATTTATTTATAAAAAAAATAAAAAAAAGATGATTTGCCTTTGAGTAGTGGACAATGCAATATACAGACTATATGTCATAAAAAATGTACACCTGAAATCTATATAATCTTATTAGCCAATGTCACCTCAATACATTTAATTTAGAAAAGTAAAATAAATAAAACTCATTATTAATGTTGAAAATTTTATTTTACACAGTTATTCTGCCATTGAGGACATTGCCTGGCTATAAAACCTGAGGAAGAGATTGTAAATTGATTGTATAGGGTTGATTGAATCCTTCAGGCATATACTTTGCTTGGTCTGAACAGTGTTATGACAACAATTTAGAATAAAGAGATTTTATAAAAGCTATCTAAATTTTGGCCTTTCTTGAAAAACTTAGGAAGCAGGCACAGAGGCTGGCACCCTCACCTGGCAACAATTTTCTAGCAGCTCATAGGTGGCTCCCCTTTACTACAGGGCATCTGCTTTTCCATTTACACGTGACCCTGGGGACTTTGGAACCCTGATTTGGGAATAACATGATTTAAGGCCTTAGGATGTCTTTTGACCCATGTAACCAATACATTTTGTTGTTGTTGTGTAGAAAGAACTTTTATTTCTATTGTCTTTTCATCATTCCTCACCTTGTTTGTTTCATACAGCATCTGATAGAGTCAAGGGAAAATTAAAATTATAGTTCATTTACTCCGGTTAAACTTAAGGAAAGAAAAGCAATCACCTGAGTAAAATGATGGAATTAAAGATTCTCCTTGCAACCTAGATAGGTATTTAGTGTGATGAGTGCTGAAAAAGACAAATACGGTTTTTGAGGAGGATTGTATCAATCTGCACTCATGAATGAAAGACTCCGAGCATGATTTAGATATCAAGCATATGGTTTGCAAACAAATTCAATCTTTCTCTGGGCAGTAAAACTTAGTTGATAGTACACTATACCTATTTTTTGTTTCTAAATTGCAAAAAAAAAAAAAATTTAGTGGTGAATAAATTTTCTCCACCAACAACAGGATTTTTTCTTTTCCTGTCAAGGAAATACACCGCATGATAGATGGTGTTTTAGAAGAGACCACACAGATGGTCTATAGGAAATTTTATAAATATAATCCCATATAAACAGAGTAAATACATTCTTCATATGAGGGTAAAATGTTAATTAGTTGAGTTTAATTACTGATTTGCTATGGCTAGAAGTTTAAATTTAATGAATTGGTGATTCAATTTGATAGATCATAAAAAATAACTATGAGCATGTTACTGGCTGTTTTGCTGACTAACCTAACGTGGATGCTCATGCATTTTTAATTCAGCTTTGGTTCAAAATGTGCCTCATTCATAAAGGAACCCATTTAATAATCAAACATATTCAACTCATGCTAACATGGGCTATGCACATAACTATTTCATTAACACTGATTTTGTGAACATTTTTATCATCTCTTACAACTCACCCATAAGAGATAGTTACAAAACAATAGAAGGTTTTCTCTGCGAAAATGTAAAATTCAGGAGTATTGCTGTAATTTTGTTCTTAAATATTTTAGGAGATATGATGCGGCAGAAAAACAGGGAAGAGATACCAATCACCTCAGGGAGAGTCTGCAGAGGAAACTTTTGAATCAAGGGCATCTTAAAATATTGGAATGAGTTATTCAAAGATACTGATCTCTTTCTAAGATTATGAGTGATATTAGTGTGGAATGATTGTGTAGTTTTGTTGCAAGGCTGGAGATGAGACCAGATTTATTTTAGAAATGCATTTTAAAAATGATTATACTCCAAAACTTCTCTCTAGTCTACTGAATTTTTATTGCTGTCATTCACACTAATTGATGCTATTACTTCCTTGTGGTCTGCTTAACTCTCTCCAATTCAGCATACACATATCATAATTCCACATCAACAAAATGTTCAACAAGAAAAAAAATGAATAGAAAAGTAAGTTCAGTAACGATATATATTTTTTATGTTACCTTATTTGGTCAAGTCCCATTTCCGTGGCTAGATTAGGCATTAGCCACTGATACTTTTTTGGAGTCGTGTTATTAAATTATTTTATGAAAAAGTAATCTAAAGATTTTATGACCCCCCCAAGACATAAATATTACAGTATTTCATCAGAAGATCTGGTGGCCTTGCTTCAATTTTCATCAAAGTTTCTGTCAGTGTGTGTCCCTGAAGCATAAAAAAAAGATTTATGTTTATTTATTGGTGACTATGAATTGAGAGAGTTTACAATATTTCAATTAAGTTTAAATTACTTGCCATTCAAGCATTTTATACTGATAAAACGTTACATTAAAAATGAACCATATATATATATATAATATAGCTTAATGTAGACCATTTTCATTAAATTACTTAATTTTAATGTTTCATTGATGATCAACAATTGAGTTCCCCTCTTTTCAGTTGTGGAACTTTATTTCCATTCCATTAAAAATCACTAAAAATTTTTCTAAACATCATGGATGTTTACTCATGCAAATATATTACAAAAACTTATTAACATACTTGTTTATTGCAGAGTAATTTTAAAATTTGATTTCAAAACATAAATCCAAGGAGGTTGTGTCTACATTTTTCTTTTATTAGTGAAAAAAATCAGATGTTTTCCATGATTCAAAGGCAAATGATAATTGAAAATAAAGTAAAAAAAAAATCACAAAATCCATCCCTCTTGCATTTAACAGAAGTAGAAGTAAATTTATTCAAGTTAGAATAATACATTTAAAATGTTTTCTTATAAATAATAGTCTAAGACAGGGGTCCCCAAACTTTTTACACAGGGGGCCAGTTCACTATTCCTCAGACCACTGGAAGGTCGGACTATAAAAAAACTATGAACAAATCCCTATGCACACTGCACATATTTTATTTTAAAGTAAAAAAACAAAACGGGAACAAATACAATATTTAAAATAACAAGTAAATTTAAGTCAACAAACTGACCAGTATTTCAATGGGAACTATGCTCCTCTCACTGACCACCAATGAAAGAGGTACCCCTTCCGGAAGTGCGGTGGGGCGGGATAAATGGCCTCAGGGGGTGGCATGCGGCCCGCGGGCCATAGTTTGGGGACCCCTGGTCTAAGAGGTATATAAGTAAGTAAGTAAGTCAGTAGTCTAGTAGAATAAATTTTATCTGTAGTGTAAGGAATTAGTAAATTCTTTTAGAGATAAATTGAAATCAAATTTGAAAGCCTCTGAGAATAGTGTCTTTTGTATCTAAAGCCTGAAGGAAATGAGGTAGATATCAATAGGAATTAATAGGTCTAAAAGGATTTTGTGAAGAGAGGCAAACCTGGGTGTTATATACTCAACCTACATTATCCATTATCCATTGCAACAATCTGATGTAGGAGGTATTATATTTCACATTTTACCCATTGAGAAACTACTGAGAATTGGATATATTATATACCTTGATCCTGATCAGATACCTCCTAAGAGACTGAATTCAAATTTGACTCCCATGCTTTTTGTCCGATATTATAAAGTCTCCTACATTCCTATACTTATTTTTTTTTAATTTTTATTTATTTATTTTTATTTATTTATTTTTATTTATTTATTCATTTTAGAGAGGAGAGAGAGAGAGAGAGAGAGAGGAGGAGCTGGAAGCATCAACTCCCATATGTGCCTTGACCAGGCAAGCCCAGGGTTCCGAACCAGCGACCTCAGCATTTCCAGGTCGATGCTTTTATCCACTGCGCCACCACAGGTCAAGCCCATTCCTATACTTATTAAATGTATTCAGATGTTTTAAGACTAGTTGAGTGCAAGAACTTATAAAGCAAAATAATTTATTCAAATATTCACTTGTATATAGAATCTGTGTTGTTTCACCCCTTCATCAAACTTTCACCCTCTCCATTAAGAAGCAGATAAACTAGGCTCTTAGTTTTCTCATCTCAGGGAATTCTGGACAGGCTCAGGCTCAGAGGGACTTAGGTGTTCTTGAAGTTTCTTGAAGCTCAGCAAACCAGAAAGCATGGGGTAGTTGGCTGAGAGGTCACAGGCTATACCCACTCCCATGTTTAGCTCTGAAAGAAGGCTCCTAGACCCTTCACTCCACTGTCTTGGATTCAAAAAAGCCACACCCCTTTTCATACACCCAGGCACCACTGCAAAGGCTTTTAGATAGAGGAAAAGGAAAAAAATGGCAGAGTGTATGAATTAGTTCACTATCGTTTCCACATACCATAAATTTAGCAACTTAAAACAACATAAATGCATTATCTCATACTTCTGAGTTCAGAAGTCCAATATAGGTCTTACTGGGCTAAAATCAGTTTCATTTTTAGTGGAATCTAGTTTCTTGCTCATTCACGTTGTAGGAAGGATGCAGTTCTTTGTGTTTGTAGGACTGAGGTCCCTGTCTCCTTGCTGGTTGTTCTAGTCTTCTAGATGCTGCCCAAATTTTTTGGCTTGTGGCTCCATCTTCAAAATTTCAATGATGAGTTGAATCTATTCCATGTTCTAAAATTTTCTTGCCTTTTTTTTCCATCATCTTGTTACTGTAGACAATAGGAAGCACTGAGGGGTCTCCCTCATTGGTCAAGATGATGCAGGGGGTGATTCTTACACTGAGCATGCCAAAAGCTAGAAAGGACAGGGCCTAAGTGTGCCAAAAGCTAGCAAGATAATTGAATTAAAAAATAACTTCCCATCCTGTAAGGACTGCCGACTTGAGCAGGAAGTGGGGAGTAGGCTTTGAGATAGGAGTCCACCATTCTCCCAGGTTGTGGCACCTGAATAAACCTCTTTCCTTTTCACCAGCACTTGTCTCATGAGTTTCATTGTGGCAGGAAGCCAAACCTTCATTTTGGTTATAATACATCTCTGACTAATTTTGTGTCTTTCTTTTTGTACTCACTTACACGGGATCTCTTTCTGAGGGCCCATGTTATTACCTTTGGCTTATCTGGATAATAGAGTTTAATCTCCCCATTTTAAGGTCTGAAACCTTAGTTTCAACCACAAAGATCTTTTTACCACTTGACATAGCATATTCACATGTTCCAGGAATGAGAGCATGGACATCTTTGGGGACTATTATTCTGCCCACCACAGGGTATCTTGCCTTAAAATAGTTTAAATTATTGCATAAGACTATGGTTATTATATTCTGCTGAGTCTACTTTTTTCTTATGTTGGATAAAAGTAGTCATGAAGAAAATTAATTATTGCTGAAAAAGATGTAGAAGTGAGCCCATTTTCTCTGTGTATTTGAATGCACATCTGCATCATGATTACAATATCTAGAACGGAGAAATAATTTTTAAACAGATTTATTTTGCAGAATATCAAACTTCTACCTCTATGATCTCTTTGCCACTGCAGAAAAAAGGAAAGCTTATAATTTGAAAGATAATATAACTTTAAAAATAAATATATAATAAAAATGATTATTGCTTAGAGTATCATTAATATAGGAATAACTATACTATGAGTATTATTGCTATGAGATCTATCATGTACCTTCAGCCTTAGGTAACACATGAGTCTTTTTAAGTTTTCAGACAATGTTTTGAGAAACAATGGTGTAGACTGATTCATGACCTAGCAAATCCTGAAGGAACATATTCTACTTTGATGGTTGTAGTTTCAGGTTATCCAGAACCATATGAGTGAGATTCTAGGCATTGTTCTGACTGTTGATCAATGGCCAGAAGAGTAGCTGGCACCAAAGAATTCCCTTATGACCTTAACATTTCACATTAGTCAATAATATTCTATGATGTAGACATCTATTTGAACATTTTAAACAACATAGTTCCCAGACTAAGGGACTCTTTTCCCAGATCCTTTAGACTATTCACCTATCTTATGAAGACCTAATTGTAATATCCCATTTCTAATTCTAAGTAATGAAATTAGACTAAAGGAAACATGTTCACTAGTGGTATGATTGAGATAATTTTAGTGGCAAGTCCACAATAGGCTCAGGAACTGAGATCTTGTCTGAGCATCCACCAAATAACCAGGGCTTCTGAGGAGGTGGGATTAGTAGGTGTCTGGGGAATCTCAGTGACTATGGATTTTAGATTTGGCTCTCATGGCTTTGCCTGGTGTGCACTTCTACTTTTGGCTCTTTAATCTTTGTATATATTTCACTTTCTCATTGTCGTTTTACTCTCTAGGAAACTGGTCAGAACTTATAGGTGTTATTGAACATTTTATAGATCAGAAGCATATTTGAATTTCTGTGCAAAGAGAATAGATTGAACTCAGTTAAGGGAGAAGAGTAGGGTAGGAGGAAGGATTTGGGAGAAATAGTAACACACAATAATCAAATTCTGAAACCTCTAATTGCAAGTATCTTAGTCACAGTGGAACTGACACCATAAACTAAGGCTATAAACTAACTGTGTCACATAAATGAAAGGCATACCTGGGGAGGATGAGTAAAGGTGAGAAAAATGGGGAGTGGTGGTGGCTGAGAGTCAGAAGAAATCTTTCTAACTCTATCAAACAGCTCCAAGTTCAGAGATTTTCTTCACCCTGAGAGTAAAAATCCTAGAATGGGAAATACTGCCTTCATTCACAATTTTAAGAATGCAGAAAGTTATCCTCAAATTTTCTTATATAACGTCAAGAACTCAAAGGTTGACTGCAAACTACAAAGCATTTTAAACTCCTCTTCTAGGCTTAAAGTGCTCTATATCTACATGTGTTATGCCAGACACACTTGTCTACACAGATAAAATTTGTATATAATTCCATTCCCAAAATGCATGTAAGAAGCCATGCATCTTACATTCAATTGCCACCAAAGAGTACAAAGATGAGTTTTTAAGTCCAGACACTGACATATCCCCCTAAATTTTCAAACATGGTTTGCAGTCTTAGCCTTCTGACTCCCATTCCCTGTAATGGAAGTCAGGTGGCAAAACCCTAATGCAAACTCCTTGGAAATCTAGAGGACAGCATAATGATGTTCTTTGTTTTTGCTATGGAAACATTTATATGGGACACAGGTTCAACTGTCCATGAAACGATGCACTAATCTCCAGAGTTCACAATGTAATTTGGAGTATATTTTCGTTTCCATGTGCATGCAATTGTGAAGGTAATTGCCACCCTGAAGGTAAAGAATGCCAAGTGTCCCCCACATAACACATAGCTACATCCTGAACTGTCTCAGAGCCAAATATTCCCTTTGTGCACCCAAAGAATAAGTCCAGGGGACTAGAATGCATCTTCACTTTTTGCATGTGATCTTTCTGGAGAATACCTCAGCTTCCCTTGACAAGTTTTGTTGGTTTTTATAATAGTTGGTTGTGAATAATCAGCTCAGTTTCTGGCCTGAATAGTATTAGTGATTTATTCTGAAAAATCAACATATAGATATTATTTGGATAACATAGATGTTTCAAATATGAAATTTAAACATACTTAAGAATAAAAAATTTGGATACACTAGGGCTTTATCAAATGCAATGTCAGCCCCAGAACTGTTCTTAGATTAAATTGATAACACAAGTCAGAGAGCACTCCATTACATCCAGAAAGTAAAATCTCTTATCTTAATTTGTGTAAACTACTTTAGAAACTAAACTTATTTAATTCTAGGTAATTTAATGAACAAAATATGCTACTTACATTTTCAGTGACTCTAACATATGATCACATTATTTAATTGTAAAATGAAAACCCTCTAATAATAAAAATAAATAACTTATGAGAAATTAAATGCAACTTAACTGTACTACACAACTTAGGGAACACAGTTTTATATCTATGTCATGTTTAAAGTATCACCTTTTTTTCTCATCTGAATGTAATAAACTCTCCTCAAAGAATATAAAAGAAGTTTAAGACTTACTTTTCTTCTTTCATGGCATTCATCACAGAGTAGAGTTCATTATAGGAGTTCAAAAATGCCTGTACTTATATTGATTGATTGCCAGCATTCTGCTTTGTGACTCCTTTTAATATTTCAGATGCTGAAAGGTCATTATCACAATCATCATAAACCTCATTTATCTGTTCATGACACTGCTCTTGCTGCTACATAAAATTTAGCAGTGAGTTCTAACATTTTAAGAATAACTGAATGAATGTTGACGAACACTCTAATCAGGAAAGACAGCACATGAGGTTGGAAGATTCACTTACACATTTTAAAATTAGATTTATTGAATTGCTCTATAAGTTGCTTCTTTCCAAAAATAACTTGAAGCTTTGTACGGCAAACATATGATAAGATTATAATATAAAAATTAGATATTCAGATTAATGTAAGACATGGCTAGAATGAGGAGAGAAAGTTTGGCTATGAATTTCTTAGCAGTCCTGGCAAGTAAAGAAATATCCAGATCAGAGTTTTTCAACTTATTTTCACATTTTTGACTGAAGGATTCTTTGCTGTGGGGAACTGCCCTGTGCATTGTTGGATGATCAGCAGCAGCCCTGGTCTCTAACCACTAGATGCCAGTAGTACCTCCCTCCCTTCCCTCCTGTTAATAACAAACAAAAATGGCTTCAGATACTGCCCCCAATTTTAGAATACTGCCACAGGTGATTTAGCTTTCTTTGTAAGGATGGAGAAAGCACAACCTAGTTCTATGGGAATTAGGATATAAGAGAGAGACACGGTTATTTCCTGACACTAATTTCTATTATAAAACAAATTTCAATGAAACACAAGTAATTTAATCTGGTGTTCTCAGTAACGCTAGCTAACATTTATTGAGACCTTACTATGAGCCAGCTGTTAAAATAGGTGCTGTATACACATGATCTCAGTTATTCCTATGAGATCAGTAGCACTGTGATCCCTACTTTATAAGTAAATAAGCTGAGGCTCAGAGAGATTAAATCCATACAATAAGTGGCAGAGTTAGGATTCAAACCCAAGCAATCCGAGTTTAGAGCTACCACTCTAATCTATTAAGGATAGTACTATGGAGTGGGGAAGCAATATTGCATTGCTGATTTTTGTCTTCTTCTAAAAAAGTAGAGAACATGATTTTAAGCACAAAATAAGAAGGCAATTAACTCACCCAGAGGTAAAGTATCCACAATCTGCAGAAGTAGCTGAGTGACAGCTGTCCATACTGTATATTTGTCAAAATTGCTGACCATGCTGAGTCAGAGTAATAGCAAGGGAGTTGCCCTAAACTTTGTGTGATGCCTTTCTATACGCTTAGCTGTCAAAACCTGTAAGTGATGGGACTTCTTATTTGAAATATTCTGGCACTTAACTTTTTTTTTCATAGATTCCAATACATTGTATCACATTGTATTATACCATCCAGGTTGAATTCTAGCCCTGAAACCTACAGCTGTGTAAATTTGAACAACTATTTGATCTTTTTTGTCCTTATCTAAAAATGAGTATATGCATATTATATATGTCATATACATAATATAAATGTAGAATTTATTTATTTATTTATTTAGGAATGTTATAAGAAATACACACTTAGATAATTAAAAATATTTATTAAAATGTTAAGTTGTGAATATTCTTAGACAGTACTAACACTTTAAAAATAAATGTTCTTTGCTATATTTGCTTTGGGAAACTTGTGGAACTTAATATAATGAGAAGGGAACCAATGATAATACTGGAGAATTCAAGTCTCATTTTATTTCAGGAAAGCATGTACAGAATTTCCCAGTACTCTATTTCCTCAGGTAGAAATAAGCCTTTCGGTTTTGTTGACTTATTAAATATCATCTCTGATAGTAAACTTCTTTTGTCACTACATTATCAGATAATGAACTCCCCACATCTCATCAAAGGCCTATAGGATGACTTTTGCTCTGATCATTCTTAATTATTAGGCTCTTGAACAGAATCAAACTATGACTCAAAGATTAGAAAGATTTATGATGACTTGCTGAATACCAAATAAGTGTCTAACTTTTGACTGATTGGTTATTAGTTCTGTTACTTAGCCATTAATATTTTTAATTTAGTGGATTATGAAATATATCCAAAAGCTTTTATTAAGCACTCAGGTTTATACCTAGACAAGCATAAACATACATATTTTGGAACATATTTTAAAAATACATATCTCTAATTTCACAAAGTTTAGGTATTTAAAGCAGCTCAGCAAGTATTTTTGAGTATATGTATAGGCAATTTAGGAAATGTAAGACACATATAAAATTCAATTTAGCTATTCAACAAACTTACAATTGCTAGTGTGGACAAGATCCATGTGACAGCTCTGGAGCATGCCATAGAAGTTCAGAAAATGGGGAGCAAAACAAGCAGGAGACATGGTGTGAAATAGAGTTGATACATATCTGTTTTTAAAAATTACAAGCAAAACACACATAATTATATGGTATTTATACTATACACACTTACACACAGTGCACACACACTCAAATTTCTATGAATTAATATCTTTGTTGCTGTTTGTTTTACAAAAAATAAAATTATTTTGTAAATTTTATTTACAAGTGTACTTTCATACCACTGAAAATAAATGTTTTATTATTTTAAAATCTGAGTATTTATGAATGTGTCATAATTTAAATACAGTATTTCCCATTGATGCCCATTTAAGTGAGTTTCCAAATTTTTATCTCTGTGAAGAATGCTACAAAGAATCTTCTGCTTTTCTATGTAAGCTATTCTGTAAGATACAGTTCTAAAGTGGTATGCCTGCGTCAAATGGTATGCATCTTTATGAAGCATGATTGTTGAGGATTTTAGCATCTAAATTCATCAGGGATATTGGCCTATAATTTTTTTTTCTTTGTGTAGTCTTTACCTGGTTTTGGAATCAGAATTATGCTCGCCTCATAAAAGGAGCTTGGAAGTCTTCTTTCCTCTTGAATTTTTTGAAATAGCTTAAGAAGGATAGGAGTTAGTTCTTTGAATATTTGGTAGAATTCACTTGTGAAACCATCAGGCCCAGGACTTTAGTTTGTTGGGAGTTTTTAAATAACTGTTTCAATCTCATTTGTTGTAATCAGTCTGTTAAGGTTTTCTGATTCTTCCAGATTGATTTTTAAAAGATTATATGTTTCAAGGAATTTGTCCAGTTCATCTAGGTTGTCTAATTTTTTGGCATACAGTTCTTAATAGTATTTTCTTACAATCCTTTATATTTCTGTTGTGTCAGTTGTTATTTCGCCACTCTCATTTTTAATTTTATTTATTTGAGTTCTCTCTCTCTTTTTCTTGCCTAGTCTGGTTAAAGGTTCATTGATCTTGTTTACCTTTTTAAAGAACCAGCTCCTGGTTTCTTTGATCCTCTGTATTGTTTCTTTAGCCTCTATGTCATTTATTTCCGCTCTGATCTTTATTATTTCCTTCCTTCTACTAGCTCTGGGCTTTACTTGCTGTTCTTTTTCTAGTTCTTTTAGATGCAGGGTTAAGTTGTTTATTTGAGCTTTTTCTAGCTTCTTAAGGTATACCTGTAATGCTATGAACTTCCCTCTCAGTACTGCTTTGGATGTATCCCATAAATTTTGAGTTGTTGTATGCTAAATATCTTTTATTTCTAGGAATTTTTTATTTATTCTTTGATCTCATTGTTAACTCATTCATTATTTAATAAATACTATTTAGTTTCCAAGTGTTTCAGTATTTTTCAGTTTTTCTGTTGTGCTTTTATTTCTAGTTTCATGCCATTGTGATCAGAGAAAATGTTTGATATGATTTTAATCTTTTTAAATTTGTTGAGACCCCTTTTTTGCCCTAATATGTGGTCTATCTTAGAGAATGTACCATGAGCACTTGAAAAGAATGTATATTCTGCTACTTTAGGGTAAAATGTTCTGAAGATATCTATTAAATCCAGTTGATCTAGTGCAGTGGTAGTTAACCTGGTCCCTACCGTCCACTAGTGGGCATTCCAGCTTTTATGGTGGCCAGTAGTGGAGCAACTAAAGTATAAATAAAAAGATAGATTTAACTATAGTAAGTTGTTTTATAAAGATTTATTCTGCCAAACTTAGCAAAAATCCAACATAAAGTATTTGGTAAGTAACTATTATTATATGCTTTAACTTGCTGTAACTCTGTTTTATAAATTTTATAAAGTAAAGTTACTTCCCTACTTTATAAATCACCATTACCATGGAACCAGTGGGCAGTTAGAAAATTTTACTACTAACAGTGATACAAAGTGGGCAATAGGTATAAAAAGGTTGACTACCCCTGATCTAGTGTGTTCTTTAAGTCTGCTCTTTCTTTGTTAATTTTCTTTCTTGAGGATCTATCTAGTGATGTTAGTGGGGTATTGAAATCCCCTACTATTATAGTATTGCTGTTGATCTTACCCTTTATATCCAACAAAGTCTGCTTTATATATTTAGGTGCTCCCATATTAAGTGTGTAGATATTTATAATGGTTATATCTTCCTGTTGGATTGCTCCTTTTATCATTATGTAGTGACCTTCTTTATCTCTTACTATAGCCTTTGTTTTAAAGTCCATTTTGTCTGATATAAGTGTTGCTACCCCAGCTTTTTTTTCATTTCCATTTGCATGAAATATTTTTTTTCATCCTTTTACCTTCAGTCTATGTGCATCTTTTGTTTTAAGGTGTGTCTCTTATAGACAGCATATGTATGGGTCCTGTTTTCCTATCCATGCAGCTACCCTATGTCTTTTGATTGGATCATTTAATCCATTTACATTTAAGATTATTATTGAAAAAGAAGGAAATTTTACCTTTTGTGACAACAAGCATGGATCTGGAAACTATTATGTTAAGTGAAATAAGCCAGGTAGAAAAAGAAAAATATCATATGATCTCACTTATTTGAGGAATACAATGAACAATGTGAACTGAGGAATGGAAGTGAAACAGAGGAGAGATCAAAGGGACCAGAGGAAAAGAGGACAGAGGGAAGGGGGATGATAGAATGGGATAAACCTGAATGGAATGGGGGAGGGTGCTATTGGGAGAGGGGCAAGAGAAGTGTTGAGAGAAATACAGAAGAAAGGGGATGCATTCAGGGCAATACTAGAATCTATGTAAACACAATAAATTAAAATCTATAAAAAAATAAAAAGCATTATTGAATTTACCAAATTAGCCTCCTATTAGTTGCCCCAATTTATAGCCCTATGGAGCTGGAGCTCTTTACTCCTTATCTGCATAATATCAGTATTAAAATATTTTTTGGATATTTAATAGGTGAAAAACAATCTCTTCTTTAAAGAATGAGATTTTTTAAGCTTTGAGTGACAGGTTTGAAACAAAAACCAGGAAAATTCCTTTAGGAAAGTATTATTTTAATATGACAAAGTTAATCAAGATAGAGAAGAGATGGGCTATTTTGAAGCAGAGCATTCACACCAAAAAATAGAATTGTTAATGGCTTAAAAAGGGTGTGTAAGAGGATGACATGCCCATGGGCATTAAGCATAAAACTTGCCATTATTTGAATGGAAAAGCACCCTTTAAAATTAATCTCCCTAAAAAAGGGAATCATAGATTTTTCCCCTAATTTTCTCATTCTCACACCCCACTTCAGGGTTTTTTCTGCTCTGAATCCTCATTTCCAATCATACTTTATTCTCAGAAGTATTTTTTTGTATGTTTTGCTCAAAGACACACCAAAATAGAAGAATGTCCATCCTTGCTGGTTCAATTCAGTGAGGAGGTGATAAAAACAGTCTGTTTGAGAGGCAATGCAGATTTGAGTGAGAGTAGTTGCAGTGGGAACAAAGAAGAAGAGATGAATACTAGAAGACTCTGAGGATGCATAATAAAAATGAACTTTTTATTATGAACAATATTATTTCAATTTATTATGAACAATTATTATTTCAGTGTAGATCATGCAAACAAAGATGTCTTAGCAATGCTCCTAGCTGAAGTGACTACAACAGTCTTGCTGAGAAAGAGAATACAATAGGAGGAGGAAGTCTGTGGAGGAAGTTATTCAGTCTGAGATGTTGCTGGTGCTGGGGAACTCACAGATGGTGGTTTTGGAAATTTTGGTCTGTATTTCAGGAAATCAGTTATATTGAGTTAACACCTGAAATTATTTACCTGGCTATGAACATCAAGAGGAAGAGGACCAAGGTAAAAGCATTAATGAATAGGCAGAGGAAGAAGAGCTAGGGCATAGTGAGAAACATTTTCAAGTAATGGGACTTCCAGGAGAAGTGAGAAGATGAATTCTCTCTTTATTTTTCCCAGTTTTATTGGGGTATAATTGACAATTAAAAAGGTACATCTTTAAAGTGTACAACTTGATGTTTTGATATGTGTATACATTTTGAGACAATTACTAAATTCAAGCTAGTTAACATATCTATCACTTCATAGTCATTATTTTGTGTGTATTTGTATGTGAGAACATTTAAGATCTATCCTCTTAGTAAATTTTAAGTATATAATAGAATATTTAAGCTATAATCAGCATACCATACATTGCATCTCCAGAACAACATATGCAAGATAATTATCTAATTGTTTTCAAACTAGCGGCACAATTTATATTTCTATCAGCAAGGTATAAGGGCTCTAATTTCTTCACATTCTTGCCAACACTTATTATAATCTACATTTTTAATTATAGCTATCTTGGTGGGTATTTAATCATATCTCATAGTGATTTTGATTGGCTAGTTTTTTCCTTTGGAGAAATGTTTATAAAAATCATTTCATTTTTAAATTGGATTATTTGTCTTTTTATTATTGAGTTGTAAATATTTTCTTTATATTCTGGTTGTAATTTTCTTATCAGATAGATTTATGATTTTCAAATATTTTCTCCCATTCAAAGGACTGTGTTTTCAATTTCTTGATGGTGTCTTTTGAAGAGTAAAAGTTTTAAATTATAGCTGTTTTTCTCCTTTGTACTTTTGCTTTTACATCTAAGAAGTTGCTGCCTAACCAAAAGTTGTAAAGATTGACTATTGTTTTTTCCAAGGGTTTTATCATTAGCTCTTACATTCAGATCTACAATCTATTTTAGATTAATATTTGTGTATGGTATAAGTAAGCAATTCAACTTTATTCTTTTGCCTCAGGATATTCAGTTGTCTCAGTATTATTTGTTGAAAGAACTATTCTTCCCCCATTGAATTGTCTTGGCTCCTAATTAGTTTGTGACATTTGAAATATTTTTAATCTATATTTCTGTTAATTTTGTTTATGGTATAATTTCTGAATAAAAATACTTATTATTTAATGCAATCAAAACCATCTAATATCTTCTGATATTTGTTTAAGAAATTCTTCCTGCCTGACCAGGTGGTGGTGCAGTGGATTGAGCTCAGCCTGGGGACCCAGGTTTGAAATGCTGATGTGGCTGGCTTGAGTGTGGGCTCACCAGCTTGAGCATAGTTGTAGGCTTGAAGCCCAATGTTGCTGGCTTGAGCAAGGGGTCACTCACTGGCTTGGCTGGAGCCCACTGGTCAAGGCACATATGAGAAAGAAATCAGTAAACAACTAAGCTGCCATCAACTATGAGTTGATGCTTCTCATCTCTCTCCTTTCCTGTCTGTTCTTCTCTTTTTCTCTCTCTTTAAAAAAAGAAAAAAAGAAATTTTTTTTTATCATTGCCAAGGTTACAAAAATAGTTTTCTATAATTGTGTCTATTAGCTTTACTGTTTTCCTTTTTACGTTTAAGTTTTTAATCTACCTACAAAATGTCTTTATATATTGTGGTATGAAGTGTATATCCAACATTATTTTCTCCATGTGGCAAAGCTGTTATGAAACAATTCATCCTTCTGCCACTGGGGGGTATGACCTTTCCTGTTCCTATTTCTAATCAAAAGCTGGGGAGATTTAGAAAGTTGTGCCAAGTCTGAATAAGAGCACATAGATTTTCAAGACAAGGTAGATAAACAGAGTTCTACAATGGTGCAGCATTAAGAAATTCTTCTTGTAAAGGATGCTTGGCTAAGAGAAATAGTTTAGATCAAAGGTAGTTTGGACATTGGTGTTCCTTTTCTTGAATTACCAAGCAATACTGTAATGATTGAAGTAATAATTCACCCAATGTTATTGAAGGTATCTCTCAAAGTCCATAGTTAATAGCCTTTAAAGAAGTATAGAAGAGTCCCAGGTATTGTTATTATGGGTTTTTTTGCCATATATTTTCATCTCTATGCACTAGACAGCACACTGATGTCATGCCACTTATTCCACAAGGTAATTATAATTTACAGAGGGAACTTAAAAGTACAACCATTTATCTTTAATGTATATGTGGCACCATTATAGTCAATTTTATTAAGTTGTCTAAAAAGTTAGATAACGTGGTCTAGTAGATGATTTCTTCAGATCTGGCATAATCTTCTGGAGAATATTAAAAAATATATTATATCAAAAATGCAATCTTGAAATTCATAAAATTTAGTGATAAGGAAAACTTTTGGCAACTAATTTTCATAGCAAAATATTTCTTGTATTTACGTATAATTGTTTCAAGTGTAGATAAAATATCACCTTTAAATAAGTGAGTTAAAAACAGAATAAATTCAGTTAACTATTGGCCTGATAGAAATGCTGACATTAAGACCAGCTGCATTGATTAATGACTCCTGCTCTAGTGCCTACAAATCAGTGGAGACCATGACCCTAAAAGGACACACCTGGAGAGCTGATGAAATTCTATTGAGATCCTCCCCTGGAATCTCTCTTAAAATCCCCACTCTTAAAAAGCCCTTAGGACAGAGGTCCCAATATGCTTTCCCTCCTGGGAGTACACCTGCTCCTTCCTTCTCTTCTTCCCCCCAAGCATGCTTTCCTTTCCTCTCTCTCTTTCTCCTAAGCTCCAAAGTTTCCCATGAGACTTGCAACCAGGAGAACAGTGGGCAGCAGCAGCTCATCTCAGGCTAACCCCCTGAAACTGTGTCACAGGCCCCCTTTTCTTTGCCTACTCAGTCCCTTCTGAGTGTATTCCTGCACAGTCAATAAATTCTTCCTATATTTGCTGCCATACATGTATGTGTGTGTGTGTGTATATAGAGAGAGTTTATATATATATAAAATAAAGAGAGTTTATATATATATATAAAATAAAGAGAGTTTATATATACAATAAATAAAGTGTAAACATTGTCAGTCATGGACATATTCACCAGATTTCATATTATTAGAATTAAGTACAGATCTTGGAGCTTGAGTCAGAAAAATTAAGACAATGTTTGAAAAAAATATTTATACAGTAAAACTGAAAGAAAGATATGATACTCAATAGTGTAAGAATTCATAGCTATTTAATAGAAAATAATTTAAAATAGTTTAAAAATGTCAGAAAAGATGCCAGTGGGAGTAATCTGATTATTTTGCCAGCATAACTTTCTTAGTTCCTCCTCTACCCTTCACAAAGTCAGCATTTATGTGTGATGGTAACAGAAAGACATTTTCAGACATGAAAACTTGATAAGTAAAGTCCCATGTACTGTGCCTAAAATATTATTCCAAGAGACATTTCAAGTGATTAAAGGATATTTTAAGATAAAACACTTAGTAATGGGAAAACTATACAGTATTGTTCAAAAGAAAAAAGAATTGTCAAAAAATTTTTAAACTATGGAACAATAGAATTTAGACTAGATATTTCATAAAAAAATTATAATTTGAATGGAAGCTCTAAATATAATTTTAAAGTGAAGTATAAGGTAAAAATAATAAGAAACAGCATCTTAAAAATCATAGATAATAGATAAAAATCACCACAGATTAAGAAAGCAGAATGACAAAAAAAATTATACCAATATTGTTAATATATTCAGAAGTCAAGAGGGAGAGACAATAGACAGCATTTTAAATGCTTAATCATTTAAAATAATTTACATAGTATACAATAAATGACAAAAAAAAGCATGTTTATGACATTAGAAAACAATGTGACAGAAATAAGAAAAACATATAGTTATGGCAATAAAATCAATAGGTTAAAAACTATCTGAAAAAGTTTAGATTGTACTTTCTGGTAGGTCTTTCCTTTATACAAAATGCCTAAATAGACAAACAACACAGCAATAGTTGTAAATATTTTAAACATAGAATTCAAGGCAGAAAGTAATGGAAATGAAAGTTGATGTTTAATGATAAAGAGTAAAATGCACAATGAATGTATGCATAAATTCTTTTTTTGACAGAGACAGAGAGAGTCAGAGAAAGGGGCAGATAGGGACAGACAGACAGGAAGGGAGAGAGATGAGAAGCATCAATTCTTCATTGCAGTTCCTTAGTTGTTCATTGACTACTTTCTCATATGTACCTTGACCAGGGGACTACAGCAGAGCAAGTGACCCCTTGCTCAAGCCAGTGACCTTGGGCTCAAGCCAACGACCATGGGGTCATGTCTGTGATCCCATGCTAAAGCCAGTGGTCCCTCGCTCAGCTGGTGAGCCCATGCTCAAGCCAGATGATCCTGCCTCAAGTTGGCTATCTTGGGGTTTCAAACCTGGGTCCTCCACTTCCTAGTCTGACAATCTATCTACTGTGCCACTACCTGTTCAGGCTGTCATAAATTCTTAAGGGCAAAAATATATAAGATATAGTTTTTTTGAAATATGTAATACTTGGCCTTGGCCAGTTGCCTCAGTGGTAGAGTGTTGACCTGGCATGTGGAAGTCCTGGGTTTTATTCCCCATCAGGGCACATAGGAGAAGTGACCATTTGCTTTTCCCCTCCCTCCCCTTTCCCTTTCTCTTTCTTCTTCTCTTCCTTTCCTGCATCCATGGCTTTATTGTTTCAAGCATGTTGGTCCTGGGCTCTGAGGATGGCTCTGTCAAGCCTCCACCTCAGGTGCTAAAAATTGCTTGATTGTGAGCATGGCCAGATGGGAAGAGCATCAGTCCCAGATGTGGGTTACTGGGTAGTTCCCAGTCAGGGTGCATGCAGGAGTCTGTCTCTGTATTTTCCCTACTCACACTTAAAAGAAATTATATGTAAGACTTACAGGAGAGTAATAGTTCTGGGGAACTTTTAAAAGTTGATTTTGACTAAGCATAAGAAAAATTTTATTAAATTCTTTAGTGTAGAAAATTTAGAAGGCAAAACAATATAATTACACAAATTTTAAAAGATCACATTGATGTCAATTAAAAATTTTAAAACAGAAACACTTTACTAAATAATTTTACTACCAAAGAGGAAATCAGAACTATAATTATGGAATATTAGAAGATCATAGTAAGACTATAAATAAAAAAACTTAAGAGCTATAAAGCTGCACTCAAAGGCAAATTCGGAACTTTGCATGTTTTAAAACTTTTTTTCAGCTTTATTGAGATATGATTGAAAAAATTTTGTATTTATTTAAGGTGTACAATGTGGTGTTTTGCTATAACTTGCGTAATAATTACCACATTCAAACTAATTAACATAGTCATCATCGCACAACACATGAGAAAAGGGAAAAGGAAACAAATTATTGAAATTTGAGATGTTTATAAAACAAAAATAAAAAGCTAAAGAAACTAAAATTAAGTGTATTAAAAAATTTAAAAATATTTATAATCAGGGACCCCTGTAGGGAAACTCTGATACTCTACTACCCATCATATCTTGGCAAACTATAATAGAAGAATCATCTTTTTAATTCTCCACCAAGAGAAAGAAAGATTTTTTTTCTTTGCCTAGCA
The DNA here is from genome assembly GCF_036850765.1 of Saccopteryx bilineata. NCBI lineage: Eukaryota > Metazoa > Chordata > Mammalia > Chiroptera > Emballonuridae > Saccopteryx > Saccopteryx bilineata. The sequence continues at coordinate 84,583,486 of NC_089493.1, read as the reverse complement.
ACAACCCAGCTAATGAGAGCCATCACAACTCAGCCAATGAAAACTTGTCACCACCTGAATTTTCAAGTTTTCCAATGGATTTCTGTCAAAATCATCCCTCCCTACTCCTCTCTTTTCTTTATAATAGCAAGCTCCTCTCCTTTTTTCTCTGGATTTGCCTATGGCCAACATAGCTTGCTTGTCCTGAATTGCAGTTTTCTCCTATTTCTAAATAAACTCAACTTTGCTTTAATAATTTGTCAATTTTGCCTGACCAGGCAGTGATGCAGTGGATAGTGCATTAAACTGGGATGCAGAAGACCCAGGTTTGAAACCCCGAGGTTGCTGGCTTGAGCATGGGCTTACCAGCTTGAACACAGGGTCGCTGGCTTGAGCGTGGGATCATAGACATGACCCCATGGTTGCTGGTTTGAGATCAAAGGTTGCTAGCTTGAGCCTAGGTCACTGGCTTGAGCAAGGGGTCACTCACTGTGCTGTAGCTCCCTGGTCAAGGCACATACGAGAAAGCAATCAATAAACAACTAAGGAGCCGCAACGAAGAATTGATGCTCTCATCTCTCTCCATTCTTGTCTGTCTGTCCCTATCTGTACCTTTCTCTGACTCTCTCTCTCTGTCTCTGTCACACACACACACACACACACACACACACACACACAATAATAATAATAATAATTTGTTAATTTTATTTGATATTGACATGTGTAAAGATGAAAAAAATGTAGTGAATTAGAAAAGAAGAATTGAGAGGTTGTAATATTTTGATTTATGATAATATATATATTTGGTTTTTATCTGTTTTTGGTATAGAGCTCCTAAAATCCTTAGGATTTTCTAAGTGCTGGGAGTGATAAAGGTATTCTTTGTTATTTTAATGAGATAAGTGAAACTACATTAAACTAAAATGCTTTAACTCAGCAAAGGAAACTATCAACAAAATGAAAAGGCAACCTATAAAAGAAAATATTTGCGGCCTGACCTGTGGTGTCACAGTGGATAAAGTGTCAACCTGGAACTCTGAGGTTGCTGGTGCAAAGCCCTGGGCTTGAATGGTCAAGGCACATGTGGGAGTTGTTGTTCACCCTGCTCCTTCCCCATTCTCCTTCTCTCTCTCTCTCTCTCTCTTTCTCTCTCTTTCTCTCTCCTCTCTCTTTAAAAATGATTAAATAGCCCTGGCCGGTTGGCTCAGTGGTAGAGTGTCGGCCTGGCGTGCGGAAGTCCCGGGTTCGATTCCCGGCCAGGGCACACAGGAGAGGCGCCCATTTGCTTCTCCACCCTTCCCCCTCTCCTTCCTATCTGTCTCTCTCTTCCCCTCCCGCAGCAAGGCTCCATTGGAACGCGGATGGCCCGGGTGCTGGGGATGGCTCCTTGGCCTCTGCCCCAGGCGCTAGAGTGGCTCTGGTCGCAACAGAGCGACGCCCCAGAGGGGCAGAGCATCGCCCCCTGGTGGGCAGAGCATTGCCCCTTGGTGGGTGTGCTGGGTGGATCCCGGTCGGGCGCATGCGGGAGTCTGTCTGACTGTCTCTAACCGTTTTCAGCTACAGAAAAAGGAAAAAAAATGATTAAATAAAAAATATATTTGCAAAACACATTGCCCATAAAGATTAATATATAAAATACACAAGAAACTCACACAAGTTAATAGCAAAAAACAAATAACCCAATTTAAAAGTGGTAAAAGGACCAAAACAGACATCTTTTCAAAGAAGATACACAAATGGCTAATAGGTACATGAAAAGATAATCAACATCACTAATAATCAGGAACATGCAAATCAAAAACACAATGAAATATCACCTCACCCCTGTTAGGATGTCTACTATAAGAAAGACAAAAGAAAACAAGTTCTCATGAGGATGTGGAGAAAAGGGAATTCTTGTACATTTTTCATGGCAGTGTAAACTGGTACAGCAAATGTATTGTAGAAAACATTATGAAGGTTCTTAACAATTTTTTAAATAGAGCTACTATATGACCCAGCAATTCCACATCTGGGTATATATCCAAAGGAAACAAAACCATTTTTTTTCAAAAAGATACCTGTACCTCCATATTCATTGCTATGGAAGTAAGTATGGAAACATCTTAAGTGTCCATGCATCAAAGAATGGATATAGAGAATGTGGTATATGTATACAATGAAATATTAACTTTAAAAAGGAGGAAATCCTGCCATTTGTGGTAACATGTGTCAACCTGGAGGGCATTATGCTAAGTCGAGTCATATAGAGAAAGACACATTCTATATAGTATCACTTATATGTAGACTCTAAAAAAAGAGTTGAAATTACAAAAACAGTAGAAAAGTGGTTGTCAGGGGCTGAGGTGGGTAGGAGAAATAGGGTTATGGACTGGGGTCAAGGGTGCAAACTTTCAGTTAAAAGATGCATAAGGTCTGAAGATCTAATGTATATCATGGTGACCATAATAGATAACACTTATTGTGTAATTGAAATTTGCTAAAAGCATAGAACTTAAATGTTCTCAGACACACAAAAAAGGTCAATTTGTGAGGAGGCAGATATGTGTTAATTGACTCTATGGGGATCTTTGCATCACTTTGTATATTTTAAATATCTTAAAATTTTATTTGTCAATATACCTAAATAAAACTGAAAAAATGATATACAGATGGCAAATAAGTACATAAAGAGATTTGTCATTAAAAAAATACTAATTAGATAACAATGTGATACCACTACATGGGTATTTTAATGGTTAAAATTTAACAAAACAAAACACAGCTAAACAAAAACAACCTGACAACATCCATTGTTAATAAAGATGTGAAGCAAGATTAACTCTCATTCATTTGCAAAATGTACAGTCACTTTGGAAAATAGTTACAAAGCTAAATACAGTCTTAGTTTTATGATTCAATAATTCCACTCCTAGGAATTTACCCAACTGATTTGCAAACATATCTACACAAAATCCTGCATATGAATGTTTACAGCAGCATTATTCATAAATTTGGGTTTACAAAATTGTGGTACATCATATATACCATTGACTACAATTCAGTGACAGAAACATGTGAACTAGCAAGCCTCACAAAAATATTCATGAATATAAAATGCTGAGTGAAAAAAAGGCTGAAAAAAATCTATAAATACCAAATAATTTCATTTATATGACATTCCAGAAAAGACAAAACTGGAGAGGGAACTTGGTTAGTGGTTGCCCAGGGTTTAGGGGAGTGGAAATGTTGGAAAAGTAAAGCCTAGGTTTTCTTGAGAGTGGTGACGCTATTTTGTATGATAGTGTAATCATAGATACTTGACACTGCACATTTGCAGAAGTCCACAGAACTTTATAGTAAAAAGAGTAAGGCATAAGATATGAAAACTAAATTAAAAAAACACATTTATCTCAGGATAAAATGCTGAATGTAACAAAAAAAATCTAACTATATTACAAATCGATGAAATAACTTAACTGACAGGGATGAGAGAAAAGAGGCTGATATTATATTTATACATTTATAGATGTAACTTATAACCGATCTTGAGTTAAAAAAGTTTTATAATGAACAAGCTTTCAGTGACAAATAATAATACACAAAGGCCCAAATTTAAAATAAGAGAAATACAGAAATATCTGTCTAATAAAGAAGAAAAACAAATTGCTCATTATAACTTGTTAAAAGCAATTCAAAATTACATGTACAAAAAGAAGTGAAGGAAAACTCCAAAATACCATTTGCCCTCCCCTTTCAAACCGACAAACTTGAAGAAGAGTGACAGTGTTCAGCACTGTACTCAAGAAATCAAATGCCCACCTTAACACAGATTTGTAACTATTTTGTTCTCTATCCTTGGTTCACCTAGGAGCAAGTAATTCAGTACAAGTAAGTGAGGGCAATTTATCTTAAATTGTTGCTTAGTGTCAGTCAAAAAGGAAATAGCATGCAGAAAAGAATGGTGAAGCAAATGCAAAGCTGACCTTTTCCTGTCTTTTCAATTAGGTCCAATGTAGATTAACTTCTTTCTTTGGGTTCAGAAAATCCGTCTTACCCATATTTAAATACAAGTTCTGTATCTCATCTCTCAACTAAATAGAATTATATTTTCATTTTTATGTTCATTTTCCCACTAAGTTTTCATCAGGGCAAATAACCACGACTAACACTAATATTTATTTTTCAACTAGGTTGAAGTTTTTTTTTTTTTTTTTTTTAATGGGGTGACATCAATAAATCAGGATACATATATTCAAAGATAACAAGTCCAGGTTATCTTGTCGTTCAATTATGTTGCATACCCACCACCCAAAGTCAGATTGTCCTCCGTCACCCTCTATCTTGTTCTCTCTGTGCCCCTCCCCCTCCCCCTTTCCCTCCCCCATTCCCCCCTCCCCCCCGTAACCACCACACTCTTATCAATGTCTCTTAGTTTCACTATTATGTCCCACCTACGTATGGAATAATACAGTTCCTGGTTTTTTCTGATTTACTTATTTCGCTTCGTATCATGTTATCAAGATCCCACCATTTTGCTGTAAATGTTCCGATGTCATCATTTCTTATGGCTGAGTAGTATTCCATAGTGTATATGTGCCACATCTTCTTTATCCAGTCATCTATTGATGGGCTTTTTGGTTGTTTCCATGTCCTGGCCACTGTGAACAATGCTGCAATAAACATGGGGCTGCATGTGTCTTTACGTATCAATGTTTCTGAGTTTTGGGGATATATACCCAGTAGAGGAATTGCTGGGTCATAAGGTAGTTCTATTTTCAGTTTTTTGTAGGTTGAAGTTTTGTAGAATAACTTTAAATGAATTCTAGGTTTTTTTCTTAAATGAAGGGAAAAGATGATAAACTTTCAATCGAAGGCATCAAAGTCCAATGATCAGAGAGAACACCAAGATATATTTTTCTCAGTAATATTAAACAGAAAAAAAAATCAGTATATGACAAACTACACTTTAAATAAGGCTTCTAAGAGCATGACTAATTGTCCACTAGGAAATTAAAAATAAGACAAGAAAAAATTCAAAAGGGCAGAATGTTTGTAAGTAAAACAAACCAAAATAAGACATAACGCTGTTCACATTCATCTAAATTGCCCCAGTGGGAAGGGAGAATTTGGAGCAAGCTCTTAAATAATTATCATTGCTTGAATCAAGAAACAACACTTTTAAAAAACTCAGATTTTCATAATCATTAGCTTTCTATTCCTGTACATATTTAGTAAATCTTAGAAATAAAATTTTACTCTTTCAATTTGCTCTCACATTTTAAAATTTCTATCCTATTTGCCACTTAATTCTATTGTGGTCTGTTATACCTACTTGCCATCTTACCCTGTGTAGATCAATGGTAGATGTACACCTAGGGTAATGTCGAATTTCCTGCTATCTTAGTCTGGAGAAGCAACTTGCAAATATTTGTGAAAGCAAGAAGAAAATTGGAAAATACACCCATGTTTAAAGTAAAATTAAACACATTTTTATTGGATTGCTGCTTACAGTTTTCAAAACTGATTCTGCAAGTGCTCTCAGTCTATGCAAATTAAGTCATGAAAAAACATTTACACAGAATGTCATACGAAAACATTTATAACACCAAATTATAAAGACATCATCAACTCACAATACAGAAGTGAAAAAGCTCATGTTTCAATTTTTTTTCCAGAGTCTTAACATTGCATTTTGATTATAAAATAGAATAATTATATTACCTATCTCAATATGCAGATACACAACAGTCTCCTCTTCAAAACCATGGTTATTAAAGCCACATGTTGCTCACCAGCGTTACAATTTAGCAGCTGCACACAAATTGGGACTGTAGGACCCACAGGTAGGATGTGAGTAAATTCTTTTAGACAATAGCCACAACCCTCACCACCCAAATCCCTGCCCTTATGGAGATTTATTCTAGTTGTGGGGGACCAACAATCAATTAGCCAATAATTAAAATAGATAGCACATCAAGGGAAGATAAGTGCTTGGAGAAATATGAACCAAGAAATAAGGATAGTAATGTTTATTCCACTCACTTTCAACACTAAGCAATGTCCTCTGACTCAGTTCAGAATGTAAAAGTCTTTCCTATTTTTTATAAATTCGACAGCTTTCCCCAGAAACTCTTTAGAAATGAATGTGTATTATCATTTATGTAGCACAAACTCCTTGTATAACATCAAAGGACATCAATGTGAAATAAAGTATATATTTGGAACTGGTGGGAAGAAAGACCAAATCAGTTACCCTGAATTTCCTTTGATAAAACATTTTTTAGCCTCTCAGGGTGAATGTCTTGGAAGATGACTTGGTGAAGCAGAGATGACTTGGTTAAATCTCTTGCCTACCTGGTCTACAGAAAATAGATAAAGATTGTTTTCTTATTTATCAATCAGTGCTTAGAGGTAATTAATAATCATATAAAATATATCCTCATTTCTAGTCTGCACTAATTATGTCATTCAAATGAAAATATTCCTCTGTACTGCAGGAGTGGTATAAAAGGAAAAGGCTTTGGTTTAAACTTGATCTGATGATTCCATAGAAACTCAATATAAAATTTGCAGTTATACATAACATAACAAAAATCGCACTGTCCCACATATATGTAAATCATTAGGTAGAAAAATTAGCATCTGTCTAAATAGATGCTTCTCTTTCTAGTCTATATGCCAGCAAACAAACAAACAAAAAATACAAAACCTGTAGGATTCACATATATTATACTACGTGCTTGAAAGATGTGAAGATTCTAAAGCAGAGGTCCCCAAACTTTTTACACAGGGGGCCAGTTCACTGTCCCTCAGACCTTTGGAGGGCCGGACTATAAAAAAAAATTATGAACAAATCCCTATGCACACTGCACATATCTTATTTTAAAGTAAAAAAACAAAACGGGAACAAATACAATATTTAAAATAAAGAACAAGTAAATTTAAATCAACAAACTGACCAGTATTTCAATGGGAACTATGCTCCTCTCACTGACCACCAATGAAAGAGGTGCCCCTTCCGGAAGTGGGGTGGGGGCCGGATAAATGGCCTCAGGGGGCCGCATGCGGCCACGGGCCGTAGTTTGGGGACCCCTGTTCTAAAGTATAGTATAACCTATCCATTCCTTCTTTTTATTATTTTCTTTTGGTTTTCTTTTTTATTAAATTTTTTAAATTATTATATTAATTTGGGTTCAAGTGTCCCACTCAATATAACACCTTCAACCTCACCTGCAATGTGCACCTCATTACACCCTCATTGTTCCCTTCCCCCTTCCTCCCTCCCCCCTTTCCTCTGGGACTTGCTATCCTGTTATCTGTATCTATGTGTTATTTATATGTAATTTGACTAATCCCTTCACCTTTTCTGGTCCCATCCCCTTATCTCCCTTCCCTCTGACAGCCATCTGGCTGCTCCTCATGACCCTGCCTCTAACTCTGTTCTCTTCTTCAATTCACTGTGTTCATTAGATTCCACATATAAGAGAGATCATATGATATTTGTCTTTCTCTGCCTTGCTTATTTTACTTAGCATAATAATTTCCAGGTCCATCCATGCCATCTCAAAGGTAAGATTTTCTTCTTTTTCATGGCTGTGTAGTATTCCATTGTATATATGTACCACTGCTTTTTTATCCATTTGTCCACTGATAGACACTTGGGTTGTTTTCAGATTTTGGCTAGGGTAAAGAATGCTGCAAGAAACATAGGATGCATATCTTCTTTTGAATTAGTGTTTTGAGATTCTTAGGATATATTCCTAAAAATGGGAGATCTGGGTCAAAAGGCAGTTCCATTTTTAAATTTTTTAGGAAATGCCCTACTATTTTCCACAGTGGCAGCACAAGGCTGCATTCCCATCAGCAGTGCAAGAGGGTTCTGTTTCCTCTACACCCTCGCCAGAACTTTTGTTTATTGGTTTGTTAATGGGGGCCATTCTGACAGGTGTGAGGTGATATCTCATTGTGGTTTTAATTTGTATTTCTCTGATGATTAGTGATGTTGCAAATTTTTCATATGCATATTGGCCACCTGTATGTCCTCTTTGGAGTAGTGTCTATTTAGTTTCTTGCCCATTTTTAAATTAAATTGTTTACCTTCCTGGTGTTGAGTTTTAGAAGTTGTTTATAAATTTTGGTTATTAACCCCTTATCAGATATATCAGCAAATGTGTTCTCCCATTGAGTGGCTTGTCTTTTAATTTTGTTAAGAGTGTCTTTTGCTAAAAAGAAAAAGCTTTTTAGTTTGATATAGTTCCATTTGTTTATTTTGTCCTTTATTTCACTTGCCTGTGGAGATATATTGGCAAAACTATTGCTACAAGAGATATTAGAGAGTTTACTGACTATGTTTTCTTCCAAGATATTTATTGTTTCCTGACTTGCATTTAAGTCTTTTATCCATTTTTAGTTTGTTTTCATGAATGGTGTAAGTTGGTGATCTAGTTTCAGTTTTTTGTATGTACCTGTCCAATTTTTCCCAGCATCATTTATTAAGGAGACTGTCTTTACTCCATTGTATACTCTTGCCTCCTTTGTCAAATATCAATTGACCATAAAGGTGTGGGTTTATTTCTGGGTTCTCTGTTCTGTTCCATTGAGCTGTATGCTTGTTCTTATGCCAGTACCAAGCTGTTTTGAGTACAATGGCCTTGTAGTGATACCTCCCAATTTGTTCTTCATTTTTAAGATTGTTGAGGGAATTCGGGTTCTTTTACAGTTCCATATAAATTTTTGGAATATTCATTCTAGATCTGTAAATTGTGTCATTAATATTTTAATAAGAATTGCATTGAATCTACAGATTACTTTAGGTTATACAAACATTTTAATGATGTTAATTCTTCCTATTCATGAACACGGTATATGCTTCCACTTGTTTGTATCTTTCTTAATTTATTTTTTCAATGTTTTATAATTTTCTGAGTACAAGGCTTAAACCTCCTGGGTTAACTTTATTCCTAGGTACTTTATTTTGCTGTTGTTTTGTTGCAATAGTGAAGGGGATGTTTTCCTTAATTATTCGTTCTGAAAGTTTATTGTTGGTATATAAAAATGTCACTAATTTCTTTTTTTTCTTTCTTTTTTTTTTTTTTTTTTGCATTTTTCTGAAGCTGGAAACAGGGGGAGACAGTCAGACAGACTCCCGCATGCGCCCGACCGGGATCCGCCCGGCACGCCCACCATGGGGCGATGCTCTGCCCACCAGGGGGCGATGCTCTGCCCATCCTGGGCATCGCCATGTTGCGACCAGAGCTACTCTAGCGCCTGAGGCAGAGGCCACAGAGCCATCCCCAGCCCAGGCCATCTTTGCTCCAATGGAGCCTCGGCTGCGGGAGGGGAAGAGAGAGACAGAGAGGAAGGCGCGGCAGAGGGGTGGAGAAGCAAATGGGCGCTTCTCCTGTGTGCCCTGGCCGGGAATCGAACCCGGGTCCTCCACATGCTAGGCCGACACTCTACCGCTGAGTCAACCGGCCAGGGCAAAATGTCACTAATTTCTGAGTATTAATTTTATATCCTGCCACCTTGCCAAGTTCATTTATCAGATCTGGTAGTTTTTTGGTGGAGACTTTAGGGTTTTTTATTTAGTTTCATGTCATCAGCAAATAATGATAGTTTTACTTCTTTTCCAATTTGATGCCTTTTATTTCTTCTTCTTGTCTGATTGCTGTGGGTAAGACTTAAAGAACTGTGTTGAATAAGAGTGGTGAAAGGGGGCACCCATGTCTTGATTTTGATCTTAAAGGGTTGCTTTTGATCTTAAAGGGATTGGTTTTAGTTTTTGTCCATTGAGTATGATGTTGGCTGTCAGTTTGTCATATATGGCCTCTTTTATGTGAGGTATGTTCCTTCTATTCCCACTGTGCTCAAATGTGTGCTGGATTATATCAAATGTTTTTTTCTGCATCTATTAATATGATTATGTGATTTTTATCCTTCATTTTGTTTGTGTGATAAATCACATTTATTGATTTTTGCAAATATTGCACCAGACTTGACTCCCTGGAATAAATCCCACTTGATCATGATGTATGATCTTTTTAATGTATTGCTGAGTCTGGTTTGCTAGTGTTTTGTTGATAATTTTAGCATCTGTGTTCATCAGGGATATTGGCCTATAGTTTTATTTCTTTGTAGTTTCTTTACCTGGTTTTGGAATTAGGATAATGCTTGCCTCCTAAAATGAGCTTGGAAATCTTCTCTCCTCAGGAAAAAATTTTTTTTGGAATAGCTTGAGAAGGATAGGTGTTAGTTCTTTGATTGTTTGGTAAAAACCACCTGTGAAGCCATCTGGACTAGGATTTTGTTTGCTGGGAGTTTTTTGATAACCATTTCAATTTCATTTGTTGTAATTGATCTGCACAAGTTTTCTGATTCTTCCAGATTCAAATTTGGAAGATTGTATATTTAGGAATTTATCCATTTCACCTAGGTTGTCCAATTTTTTGGCATATAGATCTTCATATTATTTTCTTACAATCCTTTGTATTTCTGTGATGTCAGTTGTTACTTCTCCACTTTCATTTCTAATTTTATGTATTTGGGTCCTCTTTTTTCTTAATGAGTCTGGTTAAAAGTTCATCAATCTTATTTACCTTTTCAGAGAACAAGCTTTTGGTCTCATTGATCTTTTGTATTGTTTTTTAGCCTCTATGTCATTTTTTTCCACTTGGTCTTTATTATTTCTTTCCTTCTACTTCCTCTGGGCTTTACTTGTTCTTTTTTCTTTTCTTTTAGGTGCAAGGTTAAGTTGTTTATTTGAGTTTTTTCTTGCTTCCTAAGGTATGCCTGTAATGCTATGAACTACCCTCTCAGGACTGCTTTAGCTGTGTCCCATAAATTTTGAGTTGTTGTATGTTCATTTTCATTTGTTTCAAGGAAATTTTTTATTTCTTCTTTGATCTAATTTTAACCCATTTGTTATTTAATAACATGCTATTTAGCCTCCAAGTGTTTGAATGTTTTTCAGTTTTTCTATTGTAGTTGATTTCTAGTTTCATGTCATTGTGGTCAGAGAAAATGCTTGATATAATTTTAATCTTCTTAAATTTATTGAGTCTTGTTTTGTGTCCTAACATGTAGTCTAGCCTCGAAAATGTAGTATGAGTACTTGAAAAGGATGTTTATTCTGATGCTTTGAGGTAGATATTAATTAAATCCAGTTGATCAAGTTTGTTATTTAAGGCTGCTGTTTCATTACAATTCCTTTGGCTTGAAGTATTTCTGTTGAAAAGTCAGATGTCATCCTTAGGAGGCCTCGTCTGTAGGTAATTGATTGCTTTTGTATTGAAACTTTTAGTATTCTTTCTTTGTCTCTTAACTTCGACATATAATTATGATGTATCTTGGTGTAGGCCTCCTTGGGTTCCTCTTTAATGGGACTCTCTGTGCTTCTTGAACTTATATGATTTTTTTCCTTAATCGATTTAGAAAAAATTTTGGCTATGATTTCTTTATCAAATTCTCTATCGTTTGTTTGTTCTCCTTTCCTTCAGGAACCCCTATGATAAGGATGCTGTTTCTCTTCATTTTGTCACAGAGGTCTCTTAAAGTTCCTTCAGTCATTTTGAGCCTCTTTTCGTTTTACTCTTCAGCTTCTGTGCTTATGTTTATCTTGTCCTCTAAATTGCTGATTCAGTCCTCTGCTTCATCCAGCCTGCTGTTGATAACTTCTAGCTCAGCCTTCATTTCTGATACTGTATTTGTCATTTCTGATTGGTTCTTTTTTATTATTTCAATGTCCTTTTTGGTGCTTGTTATCTCTTTGTTTCAGTTATTATTGTAATCATCTATTATTGCACTAGGATTAGAGTTGGATTAAGGTTGTTTGAGGCCCCAGGTGCAGAAGAAAATATTGGGCCTCTTAAAAAAAGAGAGTCAGGGAAAATATTAATCATATTTTTAAATAAATAAAAAATAACATGTTAATCATATTTTTAAAATAAATAAAAAATAACATGTACTATTAATGTTAAAATTGCATATATAAAACCAAACTTGGTGTCATTAGAAAAAAAAGTGTAAATTTGAGTTTTTCAGGGCCCTTCAGAAGTTGGGGCCCAGGGCCCACATCCAGTGCGCCTGCTGTTAATTCCACCTCTGCCTAAGATCCTTGAGCATCCTAATAACTGTAATTTTAAACTCTGCATCTGGTAATTTGGTTAATTCCATTTCATTGAGTTCTTTTTCTGGATATTTCTCTTGTTTATTCACTTGGGTCATATTTGTGTGTCTGTCCATTTTGTCTGTGTGTTAGGCAGCTTTGCTCTGACTTTGAAATTTGTAGTGGCATCTTTAAGAGAAAGATGGGCTCAGTGGTACAGATCTCTAGGATGCCTGAGTTTTTTGCTTTAGGAATGCTTTTTTAGGGTTATATATACCCTCTGTTGTATGTGAATATTGAATGCAGTTGGCCCTTTCAAAGGTGGGGTTGTCTCTTCATGCCAGCCTGCTCCAAGGTCAATCTTGATCAGGTATATTAGACACTGTGCAATGTCTGTCTTATTGGGCATATTTATTCTCTGCAGTGTCTGATGCCTACTGGACTCCTCCTTTGGTTATGCTGATTGTGTAGCTAGCTGATTCTAGCTTTATTGCAGTCTGTCATTCACTGTTGGTAGTATTGGTTCTGGGACCTCTTGGGTTGGCATCAGCAATTATTTGTAACGCAGCATGGACTACCTCTCTGGAGATAACTGCTCTATTTGTTGTTTGTGTCTGCATTTTCTAGGCCTGGATAATGTGGAAGGGGCCATCCTGTGTAGAAGCATCACCTTTCTGCTGCTTAGAGATAACAGCTGCTTTGTAATAGCCCCATGCTCTGTAAGATTTGCTTCCACTTTTCAGCAGCTCCACCTCCTCTTGTAGCTGCCTGGTCTTCTCACAGAGTCTTATACAGAATGACTGTGGTGTGGGCTCAACTGGCCAACCCTACCATGCTCTCTTACAGATTGCAAGCTTGGTGTATTAGGGAAGTTGAGGTTGGAAATACAATGTTAGTGGGGCCACTTAATACAGGAAACCCTTGGTTTGGAGCTCAGTATGGAGAAAGTGGTCTCTACTCCAGGCCCTAATCACTCAGACACTGCTGGATACTCAAATTCTATTTTTCTCCAGAGACGTGAGCAGCAGATTCTGATTGGGTGAGGCCAACAATTCCCTCTTCAGAAATTCTTCTAGCTGGGGAGCCCTTGGACTCAGGGAGGAAGACCAAGAGAGTCCTTCCCTGGGGCTGACTGTGTTCCCACAGCTCAGAAAGAGGCTTAGTCCCTCGACTGGAACCAACACTAGGCTCCAAGGGATCCACACTTTGAATTTCTATGCTCCAACCCTCTCTCCTTTCCTTTTCTTTTTTTTTAAATTTTTATTTATTTATTTATTTTTTACAGAGACAGAGAGTGAGTCAGAGAGAGGAATAGACAGGGACAGACAGACAGGAACAGAGAGAGATGAGAAGCATCAATCATTAGTTTTTCATTGTGCGTTGCAACACCTTAGTTGTTCATTGATTGCTTTCTCATATGTGCCTTGACTGCGGGCCTTCAGCAGACCGAGTAACCCCTTACTGGAGCCAGCAACCTTGGGTTCAAGCTGGTGGGCTTTGTTCAAACCAGATGAGCCCGCATTCAAGCTGGCGACCTCAGGGTCTCGAACTTGGGTCCTCAGCATCCCAGTCTGACGCTCTATCCACTGCGCCACCGCCTGGTCAGGCCCCTCTCTCCTTTTCCTCTGTGGAACCTAGCCCAGTGGAGCAGGATGTCGAGAACCCAGATTGACTGACTGAAGCTCCACCATGTCTAATGCACATGTGAGCTGCTGTGCAGGTACTGACAACAGAAAGCAAAACTTGTCTCACGTGAGCCTGACATCTGATGATACCCCCATAGGACATGCCCCCAGCAAGGATTGTTAGGTCCTGAATCTATACCGATGCTTTCTGCAGCTGTCCACTTAGATGTGCCAGCCCCGGGCCTCCCTGGAGGTAACCCGGCACAGATCAGTGGAGGACACTACTCGTGACTGGCACTCTGCAACCTTCTTAAAACTACAAGTAATCTAGAGTTTGTGACTGCCTCTGCTGGGCCTGGGTACTATTGGAAATACCAAGCTGCACATCTAGGCTGGCTTTTACCCTACTGGGCCTGGAGAAATATCAGAAAAAGGTTCCCTGAGAGTTGACTCTTGCTGCTTCTGTTTGCTGGCTGCTAGGTGGGCTCAGCCACTGAAAAAAAGCTCTGGTAAAGTCTAGAGCCTTGGGCATTTCAGGGATTAAGAAAGGTGGTGGGTATGGCTTCCACCCCTTGACCCCAGGTGTCAGTCTGTCCTGACTCTTTTCACAGACCTCAGTAGGGTGCAGCTACAAGGAGTCTGGTTGGTGTGGCCTCTGAATCCCAGAAATGTGGTCTGCTTGCAGTCTGCACAGTTTCTACCGAGTCTCCCATGGGGTGGAAGCACTGATCCTAGTCTTGGGAGAGGGTGGGGAAAAGCTCCAGACTCAATGACAGAAAACTGAGTCACTGATGCACCTTCTGCTTCCTGGCTTACTTCTCAGAACAGCCCAATCTTCATAGAGTGAAACAGAAGAGATTCCCAAGGATGGGAAAGTTCTTTTGCCCAGATGGATGTTGTACGGAGGGACTGCTCCACCCAAGAAAGATGGCAACTGCAGTATAGGAGAATGCCTTAGCATAAGAGTTTTCGATGGCTGTCCCACACAGTGTCTCTAACTGGGCCACCAACTTCACATTCTCCTCACGCAACTCTAATCCTCTCAGCTCTTCCTCCACTGGAGCCCCAGGTAAGTGGCTGTGGATGAGGTTTTCTGCATAGGCCCTTTAAGATGGAGCCTATGTCTTCGAGAGCTCTGTCTCTTTCTTGCAGACAGAAACCTCAGCTCTTTTCACTGCAAAATGCTGTGTGGGTGGCTCTTCTAGACTCTGGGGTTCCAGTCTTGGGCACTGGTCCTAGGGCTAAGAACCCTCCCTTCTCAGGGTGAACCTCCTTGCAGTAAGAGTCCCTCTGGACCCTTCGACCTGCTCACTCCTAGATGTGAGGAAGCCCTTTTCACATCTCTTACCAGTCTCAGTGTGTTTTCTGTGACTCCTTGGTCATGGACTCCTCTTCATTTAGTCTAAAGTTGGTTTTTCAAGATGATTTTTTTTTTTGTTGTATTTTTCTGAAGCTGGAAACGGGGAGAGACAGCCAGACAGACTCCCGCATGCGCCCAACCGGGATCCACCCGGCACGCCCACCAGGGGGCGACGCTCTGCCCACCAGGGGGTGACGCTCTGCCCCTCCGGGGGGTCGCTCCGCCGCGACCAGAGCCACTCCAGCGCCCGGGGCAGAGGCCAAGGAGCCATCCCCAGCACCCGGCCCATCTCCGCTCCAATGGAGCCTTGGCTGCGGGAGGGGAAGAGAGAGACAGAGAGGAAGGAGGGGGTGGGGGCGGAGAAGCAAATGGGCGCCTCTCCTATGTGCCCTGGCCGGGAATAGAACCCGGGTCCCCCGCATGCCAGGCCGACGCTCCACCGCTGAGCCAACCGGCCAGGGCCCAAGATGATTTTTCTTAAATTTAGTTGTAATCCAATTTGGTCCTGGGAGGTGGCAGTTGGAACATCTGCCTACTCCATCACCATCTAGGAATCCCCATCTCTTCCTTTCTTAAATTAAAAATTATAAATAAATCAAATAACCTTACTAAATGGGTACTGTTAGTTTCTATTAATCTGTAATTTCATACCTTTTTTCTCATTTGGTGATATGAGTAAATGGATTTTATTTTTCCTTTGTACATTTGAGCTTTCCTATTTCCCCCAATTTGAGGTTTTCTATATTATATATGAATTATAACTAAATCCTCTTGGCTAAAACTTCCTCTTTATTCCAACCTCAGGACAAGTGAGATAGTGTTTGAAAATACCATTTTTTTTTTGTCATGGCACCCTTTCTTCTCACACTTAGAAAGGCTCCTGGTGCTTGAAATAGCAAATCTCCCTGGAATTCCCATTGTCTTAGATTCTTGTCCTATCTGTCCATCTTTGCTTCAGCAATCATGTAATTATAAGCATGTAACCAGCTCTTTGTGTAATAATCAAGCCACTCTTGTTTTTAGCTGTGGGATTTTTAAAAGATGCTTCTGTTGCTCAAAATACCCTTTCTTTTTCTTTATTTTATATACTTTATACCTTATTTCAAGACCTAGATTCATTCATTGTATCCTATGGACACAATGCAGTGAGTGACATCTAAGCCTGCTGTATCTGAGTAGAAGGATGTCAGCTGAACCTTGAAAGAGAACACGTACTGAATAAGAACAGAGACAACTCCTATGGCAAAATAAAATTTCCAGGTCCTGGATAAGGAGGAAGTAGAAATTTGTTGGAGAACTCCATTTTATGTCATTTATCATTTGTTATATGTAAGTACACCAAAGTTAATTGTCTAGAAATAGTTCTTACTCCAGAATGTAGATTCAGAATCAGTCATTTTTAGGGAATTCTTTGGTTTTCTTCATAAAGCCATCAGTGAAAGAATGTTTCTGGGTATATTTATAGATAAATATCTGGATTTTGTCTACTACAATGAAGATTTAGGTGTCTAGTGGGTGAGCAGTGATACTAGTATAATGCTGCATTGAAAGGACACTGCCAACTGGGTAAGCGATAGATTGAAGCTGGACACAATAATGATGGCATATAAGTAAACTCACACTTATGCAAAAGTGTACCATTAACTAGAAAAGTACCAAAGAACTACAGCTAATAGGAGAGAATCAGTCTCTCAGTCTCTTTCTTTCTCCTGCTCTCTCTCTTTTGTTCTAACTCTCTTTCTGCCTTTCACTTTGATGTGCCTTTCCCCTACATGTTTTAAAAGCATTTCTTTAGATCTGAGAAATGTAACTCATAATATCATATTATTTTATTATAGTAATATTGTGGCACTACACATACATCACACTAATAAAATGAATACTAATAACACAAAATTTGACTTGAAATTCCTGACACAATGGAATAGCTCAGGAGCAATTTAAAACAATGATAGTAAGTTTTTTTTCTTCTTTCCCTACATGCTATTATTTTTGGTGGAATCCATATTCCCACATAAACTAGAATTGCTAAACTCTTAATAGCGTCCCCATGGTCTTGTGTCTTAATATGATGCCTTCACTGATTTCATCACAGTTCAGGCATAATAACGAATCATCATTTGTCCTCAGGAGCATGAACTGTCTGAGGCTATTTCTACATTCACAGCAGCCTCACTCTGAAATGACTGTCTGTCAATCTCCCCACCAGCTTTCTGCCCGCAGCATGACTGCCATACATAAACTCTCCCTATGCTGGATAATTACCACAAAGCATCCAATTCTTTTCCTAATAAACTTTAAATTCCATAATTCTATTAACTTGTTACCCTCCCCCTAAAGTGTTTCATGCTTCTGCAGCACAGTTAGCCTTAGGCAATACTTTGCACAAGATTATTTTGGATGCCGTTTACCTACAGCCCATGAGTATTTTTTTCTGATTTAATGAAATACTTTACATCTGTATCAATTAGAACTTTTTCCAGTTGCATATAATGGAAATCTCCAAATAATAAGGGCTGAAACCCAAGACCTTATTTGCATAAAAGAATTCAAAAGATAAGCAGGCCAGAGGTGCTATGGTGACTCTATATTTTTATCCATTATCCTTATGGTTTGTGTACTGAAGTCTACCTCAAGGATCAAAGTGGCTGACTACTGAAATGTTTTGGGAAACAAGAAAGAAGAAGGGAAAGGAGGCCTAAAGAGGTATATCTTCCAGCTGAGTCAGCCTTTCTATACATTATAGTATTTTTATACAATACTATGCCATTCCTATACATTATGGCAATCTTATAAATTATTTCTATTTGCATCTCAATTGCAAGGAGAGTGGGAAATGAAAGTTTTAGTTATGTGCATTGTTATTCTGAAAAGAATGAGGATTCTATTATGAAAAAAGAGGAGAAAAGATACAGATTAGGCAACTAGTAATTTCTTTCAATACACTTTTACCTTTTTTAGTTCTTGCCCATCCAGTCCCTTTACTGAATATTATAGTGGAAAGATCACAGCCATTGGAGGTAGCAGATATTGCTTGAAGTCTTGGATCTTTCCCTTGAAAGGTATGTCACCTTTGGCATGTCATTATCTTTAATATGTTATCTTTAAGATGAAGATTTTAATAATATTCACTTCAAAGACTATAATGAAAGAAATAATAATATATGTGTATAATGGTGCTTTCCAAATAGTTTATTTTTCTTAATAAATTATAGGAAAATGTTTATAATTATTTTATTGACTTTTATGTGTGAATTTGGGAGTATTTAAATTAACTAAAGGAAGTGTAGAAGAAAAACATCGATAAAATTTCTCTGTAATCTTGTAGTCTCTAAAGTGGTTTTTTATTATCCCAGAGGAAGCAAGAAAAAAGGATTAACCCTTCATTCTCTATTAAATGAAAATAAAAATTCATTTAGAATGAAGAGAAAATAGAGTGCTAGATGCCACAGAAAAGGTATTGGTTTTGCAGAATAAGTACGAAGTCCAAGGGCCTGAAGGCAAACTTTCTCCACTTCACAACCTCATGTTCAACCAGTGCTAATGAAGAAGCAGTTTTTATGTATAACTTTTACAGCAGAGACTATTGATTATATATTCAACATAATTCCCCTTATTCATTCTCTCTAAAAATCTTAATTTTACTCCAGTATTGACTCTTGTTCACACAAAAACAATAATATTCATTATAACAATGAAGAGGAGAAATCATTGAGGACTGAAAATTTTAATTTTCAGGAAATTAAAGAATATATAAAATTTTTGATCTTCTTAATGTGATCAAAGAATACTTAGCGATGATGAAAGAGACAAAAAATCATAAGGAAAGAAGAATATGTTATATTGAGACAATAAAAGAAAATAAAAAGTGAAGAGTGAAAAGATCTAAGTAGTCTAAAAAAATTTTTAAGTCTGTTCTAGAGTTAATAAAAAACTGATTAAAATTATTTCTGGGAAAGCTCAATTCAGTAATGTGAAGGAAACAAACAGATTATCTCCCAAAATGTAGAAGAGAAGAACAAAGAGATGAAAAGAGTAAGGAAGAAAAATTATGCACATGGGAGATAGGCAAAGAGAATTTCAGTGGTCAGGTGTTCCTAAAGAGGAATCATAACAATCAGAATAACAACAATAATCAAAGACATGAGTGAAGAAAAAATTTCCCATGGTTAAATATATTTAAATATTCTACTTTTATAGTCATATAAAAACAACTCATATGGCTCAGAAATGTTCTATGTAACAATATCCATACCAGAATATACTGTATTTCCCCATGTATAAAATGCACATTTTTTTTCAAAAAATTTGGAGTCTAAAAAATGGGTGTGTCTTATACAGTGGTTGTAGATTTTTTTACTTGCATTTCCTGCTTTTTAGCACTTGTTTTTGTGCTCATTATTGAAGACAGTGATTTATCACCAGTTACAGATGAGGACAAAATAATGGATGGGAGTTTTGATAGTGATGAGGAATTGAATGAATTTGATGAATAAATTTTGAGTTCAATAACTTTATGTAATACTTTTTTTTCCAAATTTTGGGCCCCCAAATTAAGGAGTGTCTTATACTTGGAAGTGCCTTTTACATGGGGAAATAAAGTATTTCTCTAAAAATATGTGAACACTAAGATAAAGAAAAAAAACCACTGCAAGTTTATAGGCAGAATAAATAAATTCCATACAAATAATATGAGTCTGATTAGTATCAGATTTCTATTCTGCAAAGAAAAGCTTCAGATTTCAGTGGGAAATGTCCTATTCCAAGGATTTTACCCAGCCAATTTTTTTTTAATGTGTAGTGGTAACAGAGAGACATTTGCAAGTACATAGGAGCTAAGAAAACATAGTATCCTCTTACTCTTGTGGGGACTTTGGAAGAGAAGCAGTAAATTATAAAGGAATAAGAATTAATTATCATCAGACATCTTATCAGCAAATTAAATTGCAGGGATTAATTCAGCATTGTTTTGAAATTTCTTTTATACCCAGAATTTCATACCTAGCTGAACTATCAATCAAACATGAGAGCAAGGATTCAGAAAATTAGCACCAACCCAAGAAAAAGGACAATAAATGTGAGAAAGAAGAAAATGAACACAGGAAACCCAGAAGTAACCAAACTCTAGTTCAAGAAAGGAAATAAGTCAAAATGAAAATAAGCCACAGTGTAAATGAGATGTTCATGGGGGAGTTGGTTCAGTAAAAACTAAGGAAAGGAGAATCTCCAGAGAACCACCACCACAAACAACAACAAAATGGTTCTGGAGAATCATTAGAAAGAGGACTTTAAAAAAATCCTTAGCATTTTTTATTTAGAAATTTGTTAGCTATTTTATATTTTATTTTGGTGATTTGAACAAACCCATGTCAGTGCTGCCAGTGCTGAACAAGGTATAGATTGGAAATATGTCTTGTATATAAATCCACCAATTTGTTCACCAATCTCCATAAACCCTTCTAGAAATGAAAAAAATTAAAATGGAATCCACTTATTACTAAGGAACATGTTTGTTTCTGTTATATAAGTATAACAATATCTTTAAGTTCTGATTTCTTGACATTTCAATTTCTGATGCCTTGAAATTATGTTCCTTGAGTCTAACAAATAGATTTATAAAACATTCTGTTCTTCACTAAAATATATTTGGTTTTTACTTCTAAGTGCCTAAATTTTGTAACTTCTCTGTATACCTAAGCAAATGGGAGGCACAGAATAGCCAAGGGAGAACCAATAGACATTAAAAATTTGAAATCACTAATATTTCATCTTCCAATTTATGGTTTTAATATATATTGCAAAAACGGCCAAAAGCAGTGTTTATGAGCAAGCATCCAGTGACATCTATTAGATGCAGATGGGGCAATACTTCTAAATAGAGAAAATAGTAGTTGTAATATTTGGCCATGAGAAAGAGCAACAATTTAGAACTTGAACGTGGACATATGTATGCATTCATGTGCACACACAGGAAATCAATTCTGTTCTGTATCTCAGCTGGCTGGTTCTAATAATACAATTTGCCAATGAGATTGAAAAATTTTAATCTAATGTATCTTTCTTTTCAGCAACAAATTGGGTGGCATGTTTTCATATGATTTCCTTTCCTCATTTACTAGACCATATGTGTTATTACCCAGAGGGAAAGGGAAAATGAAGGCGGGGCAGTAAAGAGGGTGAAGAGAGGGTGGAAACAGACTTGGCTTGGGGCCTGGGGAGCACGATGCAGTAGATAGAGAGTGTTGTATTGAGTGGGACGCTTGAAACCATGTCAACACAATAAAGTTTTTTAAATGTAGATAAAAATTCAGATTATATGTTAGAGGTCTATGTTATGTTTTTTTTCTGAAATAGCCTGGCTCTACTATTTACAAATAAATTTATAAATGAAATAATCTTGCATTTTCTTAATTATAAAATATTAACAAAAACTATCCCACAATGTCTAATTTATAGACTAATTAATATTTCATTATTATATACATTAAATATTTGGAGACTCTTTCAATTTCACTCAATATTTTAATATAATTATGTTGCTTTCACTCTCATATCTAAAAATATGCCCTAAAATTGCAGCCCATGTATTCATGATGTGTTTGTTGAATCCTTAAAGCTTTTTAATATATGACAATGAGAAACAGAATTCTATGTCTTCATGTCCTCTCCTTTAAAAAAGTCAATATATAAAGGAGTCACAGTTTTGTTAAACTGCTACTATAAATACTTCTTGAATTGACTGTTAGTAATATTTGAAGTAGAAGAACAGAAATTCTAGTGGAAATAAATATGATCTGTGAAAAAAACCCTACAATTTAAAAAGATGT
Source organism: Saccopteryx bilineata (assembly GCF_036850765.1). Lineage (NCBI taxonomy): Eukaryota > Metazoa > Chordata > Mammalia > Chiroptera > Emballonuridae > Saccopteryx > Saccopteryx bilineata. The sequence continues at coordinate 84,561,610 of NC_089493.1, read as the reverse complement.
TTTCTTTCACGTGATTGAATCTTATTTGGAAAACTTGTCTGGCTATAATGAAAATAATAATCCAAGTAGGAGGTATGCAGAAGATAAATAAAAAGTTAAGCAGAAAACAAGCACAATAGTTAGTTATCCCCCGTATGGTAAGACTTTACTGTATTATGCAGTTCACATGAAGCAATTTCTACAAAGAAAGCTAATTTCATAATTTTAATTTTCCTCTGATATTGACTATTGGCTGTCTTGTGAATAGAGTTCATAAAGCAGAGTCATTAGTAAAGCATCCTTTGTCTACTCTCTACCCTTTACTTTTCTGTTGTCTTTCACCAGAGCACTACTAACTTAGTATTAGAGAGCTAGGGGGGAGGGGGGGAGGAGGGAGGAGGGAGAGAGAAAAATCAAAAGCAGTACAACACAAACGCTCCTTATCCATCCCAATAGGGCCAGATTTTAACTTCATTAAATTGCTGTCATATGGTGGCTGCTGACATGCATCAGGCTTGGAGAGCTTCACTCATCAGGTATTCTCTAAGATTGTTAACAGGAACAGCAACTCTCATTAGGGGTTCCCCAAAAGCAGCTAATTAGGGACAAAGGTTGCTCAGATTGTGACAATTACACCTGTAAGGTTCCTGTAGAAACACCCAAATCTCTAACAAACTTACGTTGGTTGGTTAGGACAAGAAAAAAGGAGCTAGTCCATTAAGAAGAGGGAGAGAGAGAGAGAGAGAGGCAGAAACTGTCAACCATTTGAAAAGCTTTACGAAAATGATCATCCAATTAGTGACTATGATCAAATCAGGCATGAACTCTCTCTGGATGGCTCCATAATTTTCCTTCTTGCATGGTGTAATTTCATATAGCTCAAATGAACTCGTGAGAGGTAATTCAGTTCCAAACAGTTTTCTCATCACTGCTAATTATACTAATACATTGAAATGCCTCCTACAAAATGCATGAGCCCTTTAAGCCACCTCATTAATGTGATATAATTTTTGCCAGAATATATATCAAACCTATTATCACCACAGGTTTTCTTTAGCATTTTTTCCCCCAAAATGTCTATCAAAAGCGTAAAAAGTGGATTTCTTTGGGCTGGTTGTCTCATAATTAACTGTTTCTTTGAACTACTGTTGTCTATTGTTTTTTTCAACAGCATCAAGAATCTTCAATATGATATCCGACCCACCAGTTTCTTTTTGCTCTCTGAGTATTTTACTCCTTAAATCTTTTCCCCGTTGTAGCTGATTCTTTAAATGGCAAATGGTGCATGCAATAATGTGCAAAAATGAGTTATACAAACTGAAAGCAGGGGTGTAAAAAGAAGCATCATCTGAAACTAAAATAAAGACAGATTTTATGGTATTTATGTCAGTTAATTTAACTGCTGGTAGGGGCTTTTGTTGAAACATGAGTTAGTTCCAGTGTTTAACCTTGCAGTATTAATTTATGCTTTATGGCCTGAGTACTTTATCATTCCCTCCTTGGGAAGACAGTTATCTCATTAGCCAGAATTTAATGAAATGCAAGGATACACTTCTTAATTTCAAAGATTACTATAACACAAATCAGGTGTAAATCTCAGACTGCCTGCCCTTCCCTTGCCTGTTTAAAAAAAGGGTGGGGGGAGAGAGGTTCATTTTGCAATCAGATCACAGAAATTCATCTGGTGAAATACATTTCATCACAGCCCTTCTAAAGGCATCTCTTATCTGTAAAAGTTGCTTTGAGTTTACATCAGGCAATATTGATGGCCCTTTAGCTACTATAAAGATTCCAGGGGTGACAATTCATTATTCATCATCACAATTAAAAAATAAAATGTTGATAAAATTACCAGTTTCCTGGACTTATTCAAGCGTAGGCAAGAACTCTTCACATTTTGACTAAACTCAATTTCATAGATAGTACCAATGAATTTTGTTGCAACTGGTTTTTCCAAATCAGCATTTTTTTGAAGAAGTTAAACATGCCCTGAAATTTAGAAATATTAAGAAAGCAAACTAAAAGATATAACTTTAAAATATAAAATATATTATCTGCCTTTAAGTAGTAGAAATATTTAAGTAATAGGATTGTCTGGAATGACCTTGGCTTTCTAAGCACTCTAAGACAGTGGTCCCCAACCTTTTTTGGGCCACGGACTGGTTTAATGTCAGAAAATATTTTCACTGACCTTCAGGGTGGGATGGATAAATGTATCACGTGACCGAGACAAGTGTCAAGAGTGAGTCTTAGACGGATGTAACAGAGGGAATCTGGTCATTTTTAAAAAATAAAACATCGTTCAGACTTAAATATAAATAAAACGGAGATAATGTAAATTATTTATTCTTTCTCTGTGGACCAGTACCAAATGGCCCACGGACCAATACCCGTCAGCAGCCTGGGGGTTGGGGACCACTGATCTAAGACACTTAGTTAAATTCTCACCACCTGTTGGCTGATTCCGTCACAGACCCTCCAATTTCATGTTTCTGGCCTTTTCCTCATGCTGTCTCCTCTGCTGAAATGCCCCTTCTGACCAAGTTCAGGGGTCCCTAAACTTTTTACACAGGGGGCCAGTTCACTGTCCCTCAGACCATTGGAGGGCCGCCACATACAGTGCTCCTCTCACTGACCACCAATGGAAGAGGTGCCCCTTCTGGAAGTGCAGCGAGGACCGGATAAATGGCCTTAGGGGGCTGCATGCGGCCCATGGGCTGTAGTTTGGAGACGCCTATAATCTGTAGCACAATTCTGGGCCAATAACACTGCCTTTATCATCCATGATGTTTAAATTTATTTTGAGAACATTGCAAGATATTTAGGTTATTTTTGGAAGTAAATGAATGAATGAATGAGTGAGTGAATGAATGGTATATGCAATGATGACTTCTCATTATCTTGAGAAGTCATCATTATCCTAAACAATTAGAGAATAAGGAATTTATGTTTTATTTGGCAATACAAAAACCATAAAGTAAGGGGAACCTGGTGAAGGAGTGATTCTCTCCGGCTTGCTATCTTAATAGGGGCAAAGGATACTTTTCCAGTTCTAACAAGAATTTTAAATCATGAATTTTTCCAGCTATTTATCTTGCACGGGTGTGTATGTGTGCATTCTGTGTATGAGGGTGTGTGTGTGCAAGTGAATTTAGATGTCAGCTTAAACATAAAATTTATTATCACAGATATAGGATTTATTTCAAGAAAATGGCCAGTAAACACTTTTTTATTTCCCTCCAGTGACTTAAAGTAACAAAAGTTTCTTTCTTGTTTATGCATGTGTCTATTGGGGGTCAACCAAGACTCTGTTTCTTGTCATCAGTGGACCCACGCTGAAGGATAGTCACTGTGTAGAACACTGCAGGTCACACTGTAGAAGAGAGAAAAGAGCATATGACAAAGCATGCACATTCCTTTAACTTCTACCCCAGAAATAATTCACTCTCTTCTGTTCAGGTTCTATCAGTCAAAGCAAATCACATGGCCTCACCTTACAGGGGTGCAGTTTTGAACTGGATATAAAGAAGACTTTTCTGAAAATTTGATAAAGTTCCCTTTATGACCATGGCTACAAGGCCCTATAAAACCTGGCTCCTACTTACCACTTTAATCAAATCTCACGTCATGCTTTTCTATCTTGCTTGTTTCTAGGCATGTTCACCTTTATAAAAGTGCCTAAAACATACCCAGCTCTTTTTTGCCAGAGAGCTTTTGCACTTTCTGCTCCCTTTTCCTGGAAGCCCTTTCTTTACTTTTTGTATAGTTAGCTGTTTCTCATCCTTTTGGGCTCTGCTTCAATGCCACCTGTACATGGATGCCTTCTCTGGCCATTCACTCTGACTTAATACACATCGTGAGTAAACTCTTGAATACAGATATATGACATTTGACTAACCAATGATAGCAATTATTTTCTAATGTTTTTATATACTTCCTAGTGCTAGAAATGTGAAAATAATAAAACACGATGTAAGGTGTTATAAATGCCATTTCCTTGACCCAGGAGGGTGAGATTTGGAGTTAGGCTGATGTGTATTCAAATTAATAACTTACTGGCTATTTAATTACTTAAATTTTTCTCATTTGTAAAATGAGATTAATTAAACCTACAAATGCTTTTAAAAATAAAGTTTGTTTTTTTCAGAACAGTTTTATATTTACAGAGAAATTACAAAGATAATACACAGAAGATTCCCTAACCCAAATTTCCCTAGTATTAACATTTTACAATACTATGGTACATTTGTTGCAATTAATGAACCAATACCAATGCACTATTATTTACTGGATGCTATACTCTCATCAGATTTTCTTAGTTTTAATCCAATGTTCTATTTCTTTTCCAGGAACTCATCCAAGACACCACAATACGTCTAGTCATCCTGTCTCTTTAGGCTCCTTTGCCTATGAGTTTCTCAGGCTTACCTTGTTTTTGATGACCTCAACAGTTTTGAAGTATATCTATCAGATATTTTTTAGTCTGGCCCTCTATCGAAATTTGTCTGATGTTTTTCACATGATTATGGTGTTTTAGAAAGAAGACAACAGGGGTAAAGTGCCATTCTCAGCACATCATTTTAAGTGTACATATCAACATGACTTATCACTGTTGATGTTAACCTTGATCACTTGGCTGAGAAATTCTGAACATTTTAAACAGGAGTAAAGTAATATATATGAAAGCATACCACACAGTGCCTGGAGCATAAGATGGGCTCAATGATCCTTGATTTTCTCTTTTCTTTTTAGTCTTTTTCATCTCTTGTATTAAGCTGCTATGATATTTTATTCAATTAATAAATTTTGACTTTGCTACAACAAAGTATATTACAATGAAGTTTTCAGGATAAATTAGGTCTCCATATAAAGTAGAGTGCTTACTTTAAATGAAGTACTAAATAGACCTTGTTAGGAGAGAGTCTTACTACAAAGGCAATCCAAGGGCGCTGATCCTGAGCATTACAACAATGCTCTAATATAATGTGATTAATCATCTGCTTTGAAAGTAGATATTTTACCAATGAGCTACATTACAAACGGGTATCTCCTCCTTTATTTCCACCTAGCTGTTTATCAAATGTTATGGAGCTATAGCCTATTGCACAAAAACCAGGCAAGGAATTCAAATTTCTGGTTTCTCATCTTAGTTCTTTCAGTACATTTCAGCTTGACACTCAAAAAAATAATGTCTTTATCTTTTTTTTTTTTTGTATTTTTCTTAAGTGCGAAGTGGGGAGGCAGAGAGACAGACTCTCACATGTGCCCAACTGGGATCCACCCAACAAACCCACTAGGGGGCGATGCTCTGCTCATCTGGAGTTGTTGCTTCTTTACAACCAGAGCCATTTTAGCACCTAAGGCAAGGCTATGGTGCCATCCTCAGCACCCGGGCCAACTTGCTCCAGTGGAGCTTTAACTGCGGGAGGTGAGGAGGGAGAGAGAGAGAGAAAGGAGAGGGGGAAGGGTGGAGAAGCAGATGACCTGCTTCTCCTGTGTGCCCTGAATGAGAATCGAACCTGGGACATTCACATGCTGGGCTGATGTTCTACCACTGAGCCAACTGGCCAGGGCAACATGTCTTTATCTGGACTTAGCCTTATCATTTATTTATTCACATGTATTTGAGTAGCTATCATCAGCTGATTTTGCATTTGTTGAGCCTGTTTTCTGAGTGCCTAGGGTGGGCTTCGTATTGTGGCCTTTCCTTGCATGACCGTCATTGTGCATATTATTAGTTGTATAATATCTGTTTGCTCCGCTGGGTCATGAGTTCCTTGAAAAGACTGACCAACCCTTGTTTAAAATGTATCCCCAGTACCAAATGGGTGACTAGCACACATTAGTGCTACAATGCTTTTTGAATTGATATATTTAATTAATTAATAATCAAAGCTGCTTTCATATTTATTTTTCATTTAATTTCTAAAAACTGTCAGATGGCTCATGGAGATTCAATGATTTACCCAAATTTACATCATCATGGCTTTTTTGATTTTTTGTCCAATGTCCCTTTCATGAGAAAAAGATGTTTCTGATCCAGGTACTATGCGAGGTAATATGGGGCATATAAAGGTACTGTCTAATTATATCTGCTTGCCAGGGGTCAGAGGATGCATTCATATATTTTGAATGTGGTATGAAAAAAAATTGTGATGGAAGTATAAAGTATTATTAATACTGAATGCTGAATAGGCATTATTGATTTTATGAGAACTAAATATATTTAAAGAAAAAGGAGTCTTCAACCAGCCTGTCTCAGAGGATGTTATACCTAATGTATGAAAGGTGCTTGGAGATTTACAGTTGGAACCCAGGCCTGGTTTGTGAGCCAGGGGCTGACTCCTCTTCATGTAGCTCCATGGGCAGGTTCTTCTGATGTCCTGCCAGCCTCAGTTGCAGCTTCCTTTCAAATAAGTCCAAGGATTTGGTAATAAAGCAATAAATTTGGAAAGGTCATTGTGATTTGTTTCATTTGGAGGTTGTTAATTATTTTTAAAATTTTAAGTGAGTGTTTAGAATGTGTTGATACTCATAGGTTATTAAGTAGGCATGAGTTGGGTCATATGGTAGTTCTATTCTTAATATTTTGAGGAACTGCTATACTTTCTTTCATAATGGTTGAACTAATTTGCATTCCCATCAGTGGTGAATGAGGGTTCCTTTTTCTCTATAGCCTCTCCAACACTTGTTATTACCTGTCTTGTTGATAATAGCCAATCTAACAGGTGTGAGGTGGTACCTCATTATTGTTTTGATTTGTATTCCTTGAATAGCTAGTTAAGATGAGCATCTTTTCATATATCTGTTGGCCATTTGTATGTCCTCTTGAGAGAAGTGACTGTTCAGGTCCTCTCCCCATTTTTTTTAAGTTAAGTGAGAGGAAGGTAGATAGAGACAGATTCCTACATGTGCCTCAACAGGGATCCAGCTGGAAAGCCCACTAGGGGGCGATCCTCTGCCTATCAGAGGTGTTGCTCTGTTGCTAAGTAACAGAACTCTTCTTAGTGTCTAAGGCAAAGCCCATAGAGCCATCCTCAGCACCTGGGGCCAACGTGCTCCAATTGAACCATGGCTGCAGGAGGAGAAGAGAGAGAGAAGCGAGAGGGGGAGGGGTGGAGAAGCTGATGGGCACTTCTCTTGTGTGCCCTGACTGGAAATCAAACCTGGGACATCTACACGCCAGGCCAATGCTCTACCACTGAGCCAACTGGCCAGGGCCCTCTCTCCATTTAATTGAATTGTTTGCTTGTTTGTTGCTGAGCTTTGTCAGTTTTTTTAAAATATGTTTTGGATAGTAACCCTTTATTGAAGCTGTTGTTAGCAAATATCATCTCCCATTTAGTTGGATGCCTATTTGTTTTGTTCACAGTTTCTTTTACTGTGCAGAAGCTTTTTAATTTGATATAGTCTCATTCATTTATTTTTGCCTTTACTTCCCATGCCTTTGGGGTCAAATTCATACATTTTTCTTTATGGCCAAGGTCCATGAGTTTAGTATCTATGTTTTTCTCTATGTAACTTATTATTTCAGATCTTATATATAGGTCTTTGATCTATTTTGAATTAATTTTTGTGCAGGGGGATAAACTGTAATCATGTCTTATTCTTTTGCATGTGACTTTTCAATTTGCCAGCACCATTTATTGAAGAGGCTTTCTTTTCTCCATTATGTGTTTTTGGCTCCCTCTACTAGGCTATCTACCCCCAAAACTTGAAAACATTGGTACATAAAGACATTGTAGCATTATTCACAGTAGCCAAGACATGGAAACAACCAACGTGTCCCTTGATAGAGGATTAGATAAAGAAGATGTGATACATGTATACAATGGAATACTACTCAGCCACAAGAAATGATGACATAGTGCCATTTACAAATACATGGATGGACCTTGAGGACATTATACTGAGTCATAAAAAGGTAAATAAATCAGAAAAGCTTAAGAACTGTATGATTTTACACATAGGTGGTATATAAAACTGAGACTCATGGACATAGATAAAAGTGAAGTGTTTACCAGGGTTGAGAGATGCGGAGGGGGTCAGGAAGGTAAAAGAGGGACAAATATAAGGTGATGGAAAATTAATTTGACTTTGGGTGATGGCTAAACAACATAATTAACAGTTCAAATGCTATAGAAATATATACCTGAAACTATGTACTCTTATTGATCAATGTCATCTTGTTAAATTTAATTTTCTAAGTGAAATTAAAAAAAATAGGCATGAGTTAACTTAGCTGAAAAATAATAATACAACCTTATTTTATTTTAAATTTATTGGGTGTACATAGATTCTAGTGTCCCCCCTCAAAACTCCCCCCTCACCCTTGTTCTCCATCAGATCCCCCTTACCCTCCTCCTCACAACACCCCCCCCCCCCTAGCTGTGCTTTTCTCTCATCCCATCCTATCTTCCCCTTTCCCTCTGTCTGATTTATCTCTGGATCCTTTGATCCCATCTATTCCGTTCCTCAGTTCATATTGTTCATTGGATTCCTCAAATGAGTGAACTCATATGGTATTTTTCTTTCTCTGCCTGGAAATTGAACTGCCTTTTGACCCAGCCATCCCACTTCTAGGAATATATCACAAGAACACCACAGCAATGATTCAAAAGGAGAAATGCATCCCCATGTTTATGGCAACATTATTTACAATAGCCAAAATCTGGAAACAGTCCAAGCATCTGTCAGTGGACGGGTGGATTAAAAAGTTGTGGTACATATACACAATGGAATATTATGGGGCCATGAAAAAGAAGGAAATCTTACTTTTTGTGATAACATGGTTGGACCTGGAAACTATTATGTTAAGTGAAATAATATAACCTTGATGCTACATAGTTCCATTTTCAATTCTGACAGCTCCCATGCTTTCTTTTTTCTCCATGCATTCCTAACAAAATGGGGCTAGCGTTTTGTTTTGTTTTTTACTCCTTTCCTAAGTTGGGTCTATCCTGAACTCAGGAGACAGGCAGGATGCTGGTCTTTAAACTGTATTAAATGTAAAATTACCAGGTGAGACTAGTTTGTAGATGTTCTTACTGTTCTCCCTTCAGTTATCTCCCAATTCATTCAAATTCTTCTGCTATCTTTTCATCTGGCCAGTTACATAACATGAATATCTGTTTGTTCATAGAAGTAAGAAATTTAGCTTTTAATATATGAATGGGGTCACACTTTGGAACACATTAAATGATTAAAGAATATCCAGTATTTTGAGTTCAAATTATTTTTTTTTAATTTATTTTTTTAATTTTTAAATTTTATGATTTTAATTTGTGTTTACATAGGTTCAAGTGTCCCACCAAATATATCTTTCTCATCCCCTTATTCCTCTCGGCTCCCCCCATGCCCCCTCCCCCAATGCCTTCCCCCCTTCCCTCCAGGATTTGCTGTCCTGTTCTCTATAATGCTGTGTTATGTATATATAATTTTGTTAATCTCTTTCTCTTCTCTGAGTTCAAGTTCTTAGTATGTTGTTTTCTATTCAATTTTTAAAATCTGTATATTTAGAAATTTGGTTTAGTGATCCAAATAATACTGGAAAATAAGAGAATATTTTTTCATTCTATCTAAACGCTTGATTAGATAGGTTTGAATTATCTATAGATTATTTGATAGAAGTTCTAAAAAGAATGACAAGAAGGTTTTAGCAAACATTTTGCAAACAGACATAACATTTGTATTTTTTTTAATTAAAAGTTATCTTTTGGTACCTGGGAAGGTAGTACTATAGTTCCAACCATTCAAGCTACCATTTGTCACAGAAACAATGATCATGATCTGGTTACCTTTCTGCAACTCTGTGCTGTAATGTTATTTATATACACTGTATTTCAAGAAGTGGACATTTACTATTTTATACAAAAATCCCAACAGATAATAATTTCATTGTTTTCTTCTACTAAAAAGTTTTAATTCAATCAATGGTTTTGTGAATGTGCCTGGTAATTAGAAAACACTGATTTCTTTACATGCTTTGCAAAGTACTTCAATAGGTGGTGAGTTTACTCTCCCTATTTCAATTTCTCTTAGGTATTTCCAAATTAAAATTTTTTATTCACTTGATATTCTATGATTTCATGTGAGTTATTTTTGAGGTGAACATTGCAAAGTTCGAACAGAATAGATGTTGAAGTAAGATTGTACCTTTTCTTGAGACCAGAAAGACTTCCCATAAAGGTCCAAACTTGGCACTAATTTTGCATCAAACAATTGGACCATTAGCTCTCAGAGTCCCCCTCTATAGAAACAAAATAAATTTTATTTCACATCTTTTTACCCCTAGTTGCATTAAGTTTAAAATGTTGATTTATTTGGTTGGGCTACTGACAAGTATAAATTAAGATGACCATAAAACTGTATTTAGGCTTAATTCTTTGAGGGGTCAAAGGGTAACAATTTATCCACTTAGTCTTGTAGAAATTAATTTTTCGATTTGACTATTCATACCATCATTAATGAAGAAAAGCTGCAAGAGAAAACAGACCATTTTCAGGAATGTGATTCAGAACATTAACACCTTAATTTACATAAAATTAGTTACATACTGCTGCAGTAATTTAATTTGTTTGACCAGTACTTTGCAACTGTGAAAAATAGATTCAGAAAGGCCAGACAAGGAGTCCTACATATTTTCTCCAAATGAATAGTCTCAGAATAATATGAAACAGAATTAATTACAAGACAATTCAGAACATCGCAGTGTCAGCTTTGAAATGCATGGATTAGAACGCAATCTTCCTTTTATCTTCTTTAAAAATCTTCATGGAATGCCTGCTTCTTGCCTGAAATAGCTTCCATATTTCTCTCCAGGTTTTATTACCATTGTATAAGTAAAAATAATAAAACTATAATTGTATAAGATGCATTGCTCTCAGATAAAAATTTGAGTCAATCTCAGCATACCTACAGTAATGTTAGTGTAACCACAGACATAAAGCCTCAAATGCATACCCGAATCTCCTATTAACATCCAAAATTTAACCACTCTTACTTCTCCCAGAAGCCAAGTGTAATTGAAGAGAGGCAAATCATACATTTTCCTTTGAACTCAGTGGTCTTATTTTATCATGCCCTTCTCTAAAACAATATAAATAATAATGACCACTATAATCATAAAACTTTGCGTTTCTAAAATATAGACATAATGTTTGCTCCTGTCAATGTATGGTAATTATATCATCCCTTTGTTTTTACTATTTAAAAGGTTCTTTTCCAGAAATAGCATATCCCCCACAATTAAGTTTGCTTCAAAATAAATATTAGAATTTTTTTTTTTTTTTTGAGAGGACAGGAGGCAAAGTTAGACTCTGCATGTGTCCCGACCAGGATCCACCTGGCAAGCCCACTAGGGGGCGAGGTTCTGCCTATCTGGGGCATTGCTCTGTTGCTTAGCAACTGAGCTCTTAGCAGCTGAGGCTGAGACCATGGAGCCTTTCTCAGCACCTGGGTCTAACTCACTCCAATTGAGCCATGGCTGCTGGAGGGGGGAGGAGAGAGAGAGAGAGAGAGAGAGAGAGAGAGAGAGAGAGAGAGAGAAGCAAGAGGGGGAGAAGTGAATCAGCAGATGGGAGCTTCTCCTGTGTGCGCTGACCAGGAATTGAACCCAGAACATCCACATTCAGGGCCGATGCTCTATCAGTGAGCCAACCAGCCAGGGCCAGAACAATTAAAATCAATGAAGATACTGGGGGACCTCAAGTTATGACAGTCTTGACATATGATGTCTTGAGTTTACCATTCTCACTCCCATAAAAACTTAAAAAATTGAGACGTGAGTGTTTCGGCTTATGCCGTTAGGGTCACACTTACAGATTATGTGGGTGAACTAGTTTGGTTGCGCACGGCGGGAGAATATGCCTTAAGGCGGCATATGAGTGAGGGAGTTGGCCTCCCCCAGAATGCTTACCTATGTCATTTCGGACTGTGAAAAGCATAAGTGTTCCTTTTGTGTTGCTTTGTCATTTTTTTCTCTTACTACAATACAGTGTACAGTACAGTATATTTATGTCCTTTCCCTTTTCTGTGGCTTAGTTGTGCTTTTGTGTTCTAGATTATGATTTTACAACTATGTTAGGATAGGTAACTTAGGCTAGGGTGTGTTTTAACTTACACCAAAATTTAGGTTATATACCTGTCATAGGAACGGAACTGTGTTGCAACCTGAGGACCCCCGTAATTGAAAAAGTAAAAGATGGTTTCCACAAATCAACTCTATGCTCTAGTTTGCAATATTCCACAAGCCCTGGAATGCTTCCTGAGATAGTCATTTGTCAGAGTGTAGGTCAAATGATTTGCTCAGTCTAACTTATCGATCAGATTCTGTTTTAGGGAGCATGTGCTGAACATTCCTAATAAAATGATATACTTCCCTTGAATAATACATAGTTTGTAACAAGATGTACCACACACACATAACTTTAAACCTTGTCAAAACTATAATGGAGTAGATAAGAGAATAAAAGAGCAAACTTCCGTTGTAGCACAAGACAGTAACATGGAGAAACTGAACTGTTAAATCAAATCCGTGAAATTCATTTTCTTTGTACAACATTAAAATATATTCCATAAAATGGCAAAGCAATCCAATAAAAGAACAAATTCTGAAAAGAGTAATTTGTGTTCAAAAGGTTATACATTTAATAGAGTTCTCCTGTAGTTTTGATCACATTTAGAATTCTATTGCTTTTTGTTAAATTTTCTCATGTTTTTTCAAACTTTTCATCATTTCTTTGAAATATATGAGCCTTTTAATGTATAGATAATTTATCAGCACCTATATTTAAATGCTTTGTAGGTGTGATTTTTCTATTAAATTTTCTTCTACAGCTGCTTTTACTTTGTCTCAAGTAGATTACTTACTGTCAACAAATTATAACAGGACTGATTTGTTAGAGTATCAATTTTTAGGTTCATTTTAATATTTTAACTCTTTCCATAATAATTTATAGAAAGCAAAGCTTCTGTGACTTATTGTTTCAGGAAAATTGTCAGAATATGTTTAATATTATTAATTGTTGTATCTGCAATGAAGCAGAAAATAGTTTCTTATAATAGGGCCTTGTAGATATGAAAATGAGGCTATTTGTGCTTCTGTATTTTTATTTTACAGAAAATATTTGATCATATTAAGGGTAATTAATTATGAATGAAAATAGTTATGTTATTTTTCAAAATGAAACCGACTTTCAGATTGGTCTAAGAGTACAAGCGACTTCATTTTTCAATCCTTTTATCTTTACCTATATCAATTATGAAGATTTATTTCACTGAGGATAATTTTATGAAAATACATAATTATATTTAATATTATGCTAGGAAATATACTTTTATTTTAATGTGAATATTTAAAAAGGTTGTTCTTCTTTACACCTATAGTAAATTATTATATGATAAAAATATTTATCTATATTCAGATATGGGGCTTGTTACAGAAAGAAGTGAGTTCTTTCATAAACATGCTAATTTGGCTGAAAACTAGGAGAGGAAAAATAGAATATTTTTTTTGGTACATTTTGTGCATTCTTTTTTGTCTTTTAAGAGATAATATTGGGCTGTCTTCAATTAAGTTGAAATGTGGCATGAAAGTTATCAATCCAATGTAATTATTTTGTTCAAAACAATATCACACACAAAATTAGCATGTGCAATAAAGGAACAATGTCAGAATATATCAGTTATTTCAAGGACAGCTCATCCCTTATTTAAGCAGTGAAATTCTGTAAGTGTTGCTCTGGGCTTCCTGGCATCGCTCACTTTGGGCCTCTTTATTCAGGCCTGCTTACTTCAGTGGTGGCTTTGAGGTGCTTTTTGCTCGGGATAGAGAAATGAAATCAGAACAAAACCATCTGTAAAGTCAACAGTAACTTTCTTCTTGGTAGCACCAAGAATCCTGACTTTTCATTTTATTTGGGGCAGCACAGACTGGTAGTCTATGTATATGACTTTGGCAGATGGTGTTGCAGAAGGCAAAGCATGATTTTGAAGTTTCCTACATACCATGTCTATATTCTTCTCAACCTCACACATCCACGTGTGCAAGGCTCTGGCTGCCTGAGGCCTCTCTCTACCTTGACATCCAGCTCAGATCTGAGTTTTCCTCTGGCACACTAGTAGTACAAATCCATTTTGCCTTTCATTCTTTTAAGGCCTCTTCTCTTGCAGAATTTAACTGTGCAAGTAAAAAAAACTGCACAGGCTTTAACTGTGTGTAAAGTCTACAGTTTCATGTACCCATGGGTAACAATGCCATATGCCTAACTAAATAGTGAGTTTTCCTTGGCAAATACATGGTGCTCTCTGTTCTTACCCATCTGCATGTGAGAATCGATCTAACCAGTCCTTCTGTTGAGTTCACATGTGGTCTCAGATACCTTTTTGGGACAGCATTCCAAGGAGCTACTTCCAAATGATTTGAGTTGACTCACAAATTGAAACCAGTTTTTCTAAGTTGATGTTTATTGTATCCATATGTTATATTTACACTTTAACAAGGGACTTCTGATGGCTATGATTAAACCCAAATGAAATCATAGGAATGTTAAACACCAAGACAAACTGATGTTCCTCGAAGAGAACTTCATGGAGAGCTTCTTAGTTAAACTATGCTAATCCAATGAAATTCTGAAACACGATGCTTTTGCATAAGTAAATGCTCTAAATCATGTGATTACCCTTTCTACTATGTGCTTTGCTTATGCAGTACATGTTCCTCTGGGATACCATACTTTTTTACATTATATTATAGCTACAATCTGTTACCTCCTTTTTCTTTATTGGATTCTAGGCACCTTCAAAACAGGCTCCATAGGTTATCACTTTGTAATATGTATCTTTGTATACCCAGCACAGAACTTAGCATATTATAGTTGAACACACGGAGCTGAACTTAGTTGAATAACATAACCCTATAAAATGTAGTGGCTAAAAGGGATCTCACATACCATTCAACCTTACTTTCTCACTTTGCTAATGATAAGAACAAAAAACCTCACAAAACTGGCTTTATGTTCATTTCTTCTAAAGACCAACATTGTCAACAAAGCCTTCATGATTTGGTTCTAACAAGGTCTTCAGTGTCACTTGTCTCCCATCTCTTCCCCAACCCCCATCACCTTGGCTCTGATCACATTGGCTTTATCTCTTTTTCCAATACATGCTTAACTCTTTCTTATTCAGAGTCTTTGCGGTCTTTGTATGTGTCTTCCTGGAGGGCCTTCCTGCTACTTTTCACCTGTGCCAATCCCATATATCCATTAGAATTCAGCTTGACATTCACCTCCTCCAAGTGGCCTTCCCCTGAAGTCTTAGTCTAAATTTGTTTCCAATGACTACTTTGAGTTAATCTTTCTTTAAAATATCCTGTACTTATTCACAATTCTTGTGTTTCAGCCATATGTATAATGTCTATTGCTCTGATTAGATTGTATGCTACATAGATTCAGAGATATCTCTTTTCCACCATTGTATCTTCAGCATTTATTTTAGTGCCTGATGTTTAATAAGAACTCGTTAAATTCTGCTGAAAAATTAAAATAGCTAGTTACTGTTAGAACTATGACTTTAAACTAAGATGTCTATTCCTACATTCTTACCCTACAATGACAGCCTTCCATGAACATCTATCAATGTAAGCTGCTCTACAAAGTTCCATCTATGGTAGTTCTAAATTTCACCACCCTGTAGCATATAATTACTTCAGATTTTTAATTTTTGATTTAATAACAAAAATAGTCCTTTCCAAGAAACCCTTGGAAGTTTTTAAAATAAGAATTTGTGTCAGGGTTAATTTGGTGCAAGTACTAATCTCAAATTTTTCCTACCCAAACAGCATGAAAAATTCTCTATAACTATAATAGTAAGCCTATATTGTGCATAGCATGGCAGCTGTTGAGGTGGGGTAAGGGGGGAAGAACAAACTTTTTAAAGTGAATAGATGTAGAATTTAAATCTCAGCTGCATTACTTCCTTGCCTTATGATGCTGGATAAGTTTCTTAAATACTTCTGAGGCTCAATTTTTTTAAATCTATAAAACAAAAGCTAATGGAAGTACTTACTTACCCTTATTTAGCTCTTGCCTGTTTTATTCATTTCTCTATCCTAAATGCAATCCAGAACCAGATTTGTCTCAATAAATAAATGTGTTAATAAATAAGATCTTTGCTAATTTACATGCACCATAAAAATTTGGTGCATTTTGTTTCATAAATACGCCATCATGAAATAACTGGATGCTCCTATTCTGTAGGTGGGCTCTGACGTGGTGGGTTTAGAGAGACTGCCAGTAATTATTCTCTAAATTTCTTAATTCTACACTAATTTAGTGTTAAAAGTTACTTTTTTCATTTTATTTTTCATTTACAAATTATATTTTTGCTAAAAAGGGAAACAGTTTGTTCAAAACAAAAGGACATAGTGAATAAATCTTTTTCATAGTATTTTTAAAAATATGGAGAAATACATAGGCATAAACATACTTTAATAAACAAGAACTTATGGATGTGTAGTTGTCATATACACAAACAGAAAAGAAAAGTTGAGAGGTTTTATTTTTTATTTTTATTTTTTTGGTATTTTTCTGAAGCTGGAAACAGGGAGAGACAGTCAGACAGACTCCCGCATGCGCCCGACCGGGATCCACCCGGCACGCCCACCAGGGGCCATGCTCTGTCCACCAGGGGGCGACGCTCTGCCCCTTCGGGGCGTCGCTCTGCCACGACCAGAGCCACTCTAGCGCCTGGGGCAGAGGCCAAGGAGCCACCCCCAGCGTCCGGGCCATCTTTGCTCCAATGGAGCCTTGGCTGCGGGAGGGGAAGAGAGAGAGAGAGAGGAAGGAGGGGGTGGGAGTGGAGAAGCAAATGGGCGCTTCTCCTATGTGCCCTGGCCGGGAATCGAACCCGAGTCCCCCGCACTCCAGGCCGACGCTCGTTGAGAGGTTTTAAAATGGAGACTACTTTGTGGTTTGAAGGATATTTTCAAGGGATTTCCCTATCCCATGCATCCTGATTTTAATCACCACAGATGCATCTTATTTGTAAATTATAACTTTATTAATTTAAGACTTATTACAACATCTTGGTAGAGAATTTGCTCTGATTCTATTAGGGTACTGACACACCAACCCTCCAGTGTAATTATTGTCATATCCAACGTTATCTGAAAAATATGAAAATTTGAAGCTATTAAATATCAAAAAGTATATATTTTAGTTGTCATTATTAGAAGGTCTTCATTATATTTCATGTGGGTAGAGGTTATACTTTGTGCATTCCTGTTAGGTTAGCAATGGATCTGAGAAAAATATGAATGTGGCATAAACATTAATTTCACAGAAGTTGGGTGGTATTACTAAGTTGTTAAAACTCAGTTTCCTCATCTATAAAATGAAGATAATAGTAACTATCTGACAGAATTGATGTGAGGATTCATTGAAATGATGCCCAAAATCGTTAAGCATATTACTTGGTTGAATTTAATACAAAGTAAATGTTAACTTCACAGTCCTGAGTGGGGGAAAGAAGGGGAGTGAAATATATTTTGTGGTGTAAAGCAGTGGTCCCCAACCTTTTTTGGCCCACGGACTGGTTTAATGTCAGAAAATATTTTCATGGACCGGCCTTTAGGGTGGGATGGATAAATGCACAAAATAAAATTATGCGACTGGCGTAAAAACTGTGATTTATTTATTTATTTATTTATTTATTTATTTATTTATTTGTATTTTTCCGAAGCTGGAAACGGGGAGAGACAGTCAGACAGACTCCCGCATGCGCCTGACCGGGATCCACCCGGCAGGCCCACCAGGGGTGATGCTCTGCCCACCAGGGGGCACCGCTCTGCCGTGACCAGAGCCACTCTAGCGCCTGGGGCAGAGGCCAAGGAGCCAGCCCCAGCGCCCGGGCCATCTTTGCTCCAATGGAGCCTTGGCTGCGGGAGGGGAAGAGAGAGACAGAGAGGAAGGAGTGGGGGGGGGGGTGGAGAAGCAAATGGGCGCTTCTCCTATGTGCCCTGGCCGGGAATCGAACCTGGGTTCCCCGCACGCCAGGCCGATGCTCTACCGCTGAGCCAACCGGCCAGGGCAAAACTGTGGTATTTTTAAATATAATTGTCGAACTTACGAGACAAGCATCAAGGGTGAGTCTTAGATGGATGTAACAGAGGGAATCTGGTCATTTTAAAAAAATAAAACATCATTCAGACTTAAATATAAATAAAATGGAAATAATGTAAGTTATGTATTCTTTCTCTGCAGACTGGTACCAAATGGCTCATGGACCGGTACTAGTCCATGGCCCTGGGGTTGGGGACCATTGGTATAAAGTGTAGTGAATGCTCTCCAATCAAAGAGCAGAGAAATGAGGAGGGGCCATGACACTTTACAAACTCCAAGTCTGTGCCTATTGGTGTAAGTAAGAGTTAAGGTTTTAAAGGAATCAAGTGAGTTTGGCCAACTAGAAAGGTAGTGGGCTAGGAGGTTTCAAACCCTGCAGAAAGTTATAACAGGGGATGGGGGGAAAGTTTGCACATTATAAAAACGTGTCACAGGATTTGATGTTTGTGAAGTGAAAAGACTCCCTTGTTATAAGTTATCGGAGGATGAAGTTGATTTGAAATTTAGTGACAAGCCAAGATGTTTCTACCGTTAGATGTTTGATCTACAGAGGCAATGGGTTCAACTTCTGGAAAATGTGGGATTTTTTTTGTTTGTTTCCTATCTGGCAGTAATTTAAGCAGTGTGAAAACCTGTGCAAATGCTCTTTTGGGTCATTATACTTCTGTGCATTATTGATAATATATTTGGAGCTGGTAACACATTAGCCCTGGTAAATTTATTTGTTTTGCACAAATCATTTTCGAAAACGTCACACTTTATCAAGGCTGCTCCATAAACCTAACATATTTATCACACAGAATTTTATTTATTAAATTTTATTTGCTGTCAAGAGAGACAGACATGAATACAATGTTTAAAAAGATGTCTATTGATGTGAAAAAAAAATTGCTCATCCTGAGGTGAAAGCTTGCTGAGTTGGAGAAATGTAGACGTTCCCCACGCTTAATCTGTATATGACATAATGCATTATGGTCAAAACAGGATCATCTCTAAATCGCAGCTCTCTAACATTCTAAAACCTGCATAATATAAGCCTATGCTTTTATTTAAGCTTTTTTTTTAAGTCCTTGAGCAACCATTTTGCCATAAATGCTAGTAGGTCATTGTAAGCCTCCTCTTTTTTACAACATTCTTTTATACATAGTTATTTCAGATACATTAAAGCCAATTATAGTTACCTTGGCCATATAAAACACCTCCTTATGCAAGGAGGATGTGATGTATGGGGTGCAACATATACTGGTGTCAAAAGCAAGTTATTTTCATCAGACAATTATAGTTGTCTTTGACATCGGGCCTCCATTTCCCACCAATTAATACAAACTGCAGGGTGCAATTCTAGAATTCTGCAGTGCTAGCAGCCAGTGCTACTAAGTGGAATTTAGGACATTTTAATACTGTGAAGCTCAATCAATATTCTGCTCTAACTTCAGTTGGTTCAAATCAATAGTCTGTGTTGTCTGCACATGCTTTTTCCTCAGCAAGAAAGTACATATGGATTTTATTTTTTTGTTGGGATATTAATTCTTTGTATCAATAAAGTGCTTAATTTTCATTTTAACTCTGTGTCTTTCCTGCATGCTATTGTACTATTTATCAGGCCAAACTTATACCCACTAGTAGGGATAGTTGTGGAGGTTAGCAGAGGGCTTTTGTAAAAAAGAAGTGTTCAGGAGTTAAAAAATAAAACAAACTTTTCTTTCATTCTGATTATTTTACAATTGTTTGATAGTCTTTAAAATTATTCAACCACTAAAACAAAATAGTGCAAATAAACTAAAAAGGCACTGATCAAATTTTTAAGGACTTTATTTCTCTTGAGAAGTATATGAGTGAAAATATATGTGACTCTAGTGTCAGGACTAAGGGATAAAAACTGGATGTGTATGTAGAAGACGAATCAGTTATTTTGTCTACTTAGCGCTGAGAATCTAGGCTGGCTCATTTTTATTTATAAAATTGACTTAATTTTTTAGCCATTTTGATTATCATTAAAATAATATTAAGGATTTCCAGCCCAGCAACAGGATATGGCCAAGTCTCTGCCTTCAGTGGCTCACTTTCAAATGCAGTGTTTCGGTATATGTCTTTCTGAGACTGAAGTATTTTTCTGAATTTTTAGGATTTCAAGAATTACATAGTCTGCTATATAACTTTAGACCTCGTTTGTAGAATTTAGGTATGGTCATTTCAGCTAAGTCCCTTCAGACTCTTTATAAGGAAGCAAACGCAAGAAAGTGATGAAGTCGTTTGCCTCTTTTCAAGTGGGACCTGATTCCCCTCCTCAAACACCAAGTATATGGAGCTGTCCAAAAGTGTTCCTTTTTTAAAAAAAAGATAAAACATATGCAGTTTAAAAAACTCCATAGAAGAATACTGTTAGGTGGTATTTTAGTGACTGGACAGTGTGATCGGTTGTAGTCATGAATGATGACAGGTAGGACCCACGGCCCATGTGGGCAGTGAGGGAGAAAGGTTCGGCAGAGCTTCCCCACCAGGGAGAGTCCAGTGCAGATGCAGACAGTTCAACTCCCTTTCTTCTAAAGGCTCAGGGGCCACCCTCATGCTTCTCAAATTCCTTCTGCCCTTTTTCCTCAGAGAAATTTACATGTACGTATTCTTGCAAGAATGACATAAGAATAGAGCATTGGGCAAGCATCAAGAGTGAGAGCTGTAAGGCACTGTGGGACACAAATGAGTGTTAATGATGTGTTCATTTCTTCATTCAGCATTTATTGAGAACCTACTGTGAGTTTGACAACATGGAAGTGAGTCAGAAACGGATCCTATCCTCACGAATTTGTGGTTTTGGGCATTTCAGACAAGCATGTAGATAATTAAAATACAATGTAATATGCAACTAGAAAAGTGCCACAAGAAAGCCACAAAGGAAACACTCCAAGAGTGTTCAGAAGAGGAGTCATATAATGAGTTATTCTACTCATTTTTTGAGTGGCTTTTGATCTAGTCTTTTGGTGTTTCAGCTGTTCTCCACCACAAAATTATAGGAAAAGATAGCTGTTTTAAGTACGAGATGTTATACAGGTATTCAAGGATTAACTTTAAGGTGTATTTCTAGTAAATAGACCACTTTCAGTGTCTGCTAAATATCTTTATCTAAGGGGACTATTAGCTACAACTTCTCAATAAAAATTCCTACTAGTCCTCTCTGGGTGATGTCAACCTAGTCAAAATATGATCCCTCAACTTTGTCACACAATGAGCAGTAAAAGCTACTCGCAGACTAGCCTCAGATATAAAGGTTCTAAACTCGTCTTAGTTCAGCAAACCAGGAGAATTGTCTTTTTTTTCTGGAGGTTGGGGTAGGGGGTTGCCAAGTCTATGTCACCAGCTGTATTTCTCTCTCTAGAGTAAGAAGCAAATACTATCATCTGATTTGAATCTTACTTGTTATTATTACTTTCAGCATCATTCACTTCCCCAAACCTACCAGAGCACCTAACAAAACCTTGCACGTAAGAATTAAAAGCATCATAAAAATACAGCTTGTGAGTCTGAATATTACAAACACTTCATTATGACCCATAGTCAAAAAGATCTCTCCCGGCAACTGTCATCCTGAATCCAGCTCCTCTGAGCTGGGGAAAGCACTGTATTTAATTAAGCAAACTGTGGTTGCAGCATTAGTACCATTTTAGCTCTTCCTCAAAGTTTTTGTTCCCCCAGAATACTCTTAAGGAATTTCATCAGTACAGCAGCTTCCTTAAGAGAGGCACTGAGTGTATCTTTCCAATGGTGCATGAGGATATAAGCTCATAACACCCATTAGCATTAATGGGAGTTATCCGCTTAAATCCCCTCACATCGATTAGAGAATAGGCCCCTTTTGATTTTAGAAATCTTTCCTGTGAGGATTTCCCCTGTGTCTAGTATGGGCATATAAATGGCCATTTTATTGTATTAAATATGTATCACATCCATCATTTTTAATGCTGTGCTGTGATGAAGGCTTCTCAGTTCTGGGATCAGTTTAGAAAATATTTAAACTTGGCAAGCTAAACAAGCCTCAGCTAAGAAAGCCTAAGGGTCTCATTCAGAGGAGCATTATCTACCATTTAGGCTTGATTTAAAAAAACAACAACAACAAACTGAAATTACTCAGGAAAAAAAGTGTGAATAACATTGTTTTTGACTAAATTACAACAGGCTTTTAATATTCATTAGCAGTGACTTTCCATTATTCAACCAAGAAAATCTGTACACAGATCAAGAGAGAGAAACATTGCTGCCAGAAATCCACAAACAACTGCTGGTGTTTGTTCACAACAAAATAATAACAACTGTGAGAGGTCAATGCAGCTTCAGACCTAAGGTGTGCAGCATGGCCTCTACACAATTGTCTTTCTCTGATTGTGATAGTCATGTAGAGACACAGGTTAGAAAAGAAATAAAATCTATATATTTTTCCCCATTGGCGTTATATATATGGGTTGTGACTTTGCTACTGGAGTGTGGCTATTTGTAACTCTTTAAGCAGAGATGGTATAACATTGTCTGGGTTGCAGATCGCAGGCATAACTGACTCAGAAATATTTTATTTAGCCTTTAAATGATGGTCATACTGTCTCAGGTTAACCACCCTCTCTGTTCCTCCCTATTATATCCATCCCTTTTTTCACACATATCTCTCTATTTGCATAGGAAGTAGCTTTGGAAACTGACCATGTGAGTTTGAAACTAGCAATGCCCACACAAGATGTTTGATCCTACATGAGTGACTTAGACTCCTTGATCCTCAATTTTATTCACTGTAAAATAAGGAAATAATATCTTTGTTGAAAGATTGTGACCGGGATAAAATGAGACAATGCTCATGAAGTCCTAGTTTGTAAAGTAGGTACTCAATATATAGCAGACACTGTTATTAGTGATTATGAGATTGTTATAAAGAGACATGGAAACAGGCTTGAGGATTTGGGCAGTCCCAAGGTCAGTCAATGTTGTGGATGGGATTTCTGGTCCTGTTGCCTGCTGCATAGAGGATGTCAGGGAGTGTTACTTCCACACAGCACATCACAGGTGTTGACAGCAAGCAGCTTATTTTCCAGTTTGATCATCAAATGCACATTTATATTTTACACAATACAGAAAAGAATAAAAATACCATATATGAACACATAACTCTGACCACATGCTTTTTAGAAAACTGGTATGTCCCTATAACACAGCTGCCACATCCTTGAGGATTTCCGGTGGAGGAAATACAACCTTGGTTCTGCAAGAAACAAGAAGAGCTCTGGAATGCAGACATGCATGTCCAACAGCGGCTTCTTCTCTTAGCAAGACACCCAGTGTGGCCACTTCCTGTTATCTGCATTTACCAGATACCACTTCATATGATAAATAAATGGTAGTTTGGTGGGATATTAGTGTATTTCAGATGTTTATACATGATTGTACATATTTAGTATTTCTTAAATAAGTCTTAGCTTGTTTATCTTATCTTCTCTTCTATTTTCTTTGTGCTCAGCATTCCCAGGCATGTTTAAGAGAAAGTTGACTTACTGATTCTTCTTTCTAACCCCTCCCAATATTGTGTAACCTCCTACTGAAATAATTGACTCCCTTTTTAATCAGTGCTGAAAGGGTATCTTCTTTATTCTTCTTCTTTTTTTTTTTTTTTGAGAAGTATACTCAATTCACACTTAGACATATTTCACAGTTCTAGCATCTCCATGTACTTTAAACATCTCCCTTGCCCTTTTCAGACCTTTATTCCCCTCCAGGCTTTTACAATGAAAGGAAACTCCCCACCATGTCCAGCGAGTCATACCACACAGCATTATGTAGTGGAAATTGGTGACATTTATAGAAGAGGAATATTAAGAGGACAGTCATGGGCTTATTTGTTAAGATTAATGGAGTAGAATTATATAAGATCTGATTCCTCCTATGTATACATGTGGGTATGTAAAGATGGGGGAGGTGTGGGTGGAGGGAGAAGGCAAGATTTTAGGGAGACAAAGGCCTAAGGCAATTTACGTTAGGGTTTACAATGGTTTTGCTGCAAGCATGCAGAACTAACTGGGTTTAGATTAAAGCAGTCTAATTAGTGTCATGTCAAACTGGCAGTGATCATAAGACAAGAGAGAGGTCACTCTTGTCATCTTCTTGGTCTTTTGCCCTTAAATATAGAGCTGCATAAAGTACAATCTCCTTCTTGTTAATGGAAGCAGAATATGTATAATCTGCACATGAAATGAAAAGAAAATGTGTAAGGAAATTTCTTTTTCCCATTTCCTCGTCAGGAGCTGTGAATTTTAGTGCGAATTAAAGTAAGGCTAATTCTGTAGTCATCTTCTGACCTGTCAGGGTAGCTGTCACCCTCACGTCTCTCAATGCAGGTCTTTAGCTTCTTCTTGCTGAGTGCAGCCTTTGCCGACTGACAGAAAAATACCGACCATGACAAGAAAAAAGAACATAATGTCCTTTTCACCCATCACTACTCAAAATTGCTCAATCTTTACTGACATATTATTATACATTGTTTCTCTGAAAAAGCACTTGCTTTCTTTTCTATATAAGAAGTACAAAACTTTCAAGAGACAAGAAACTGTTCTTTAGAAAAGATTAAAGCCTGTAATTATTTTAAATTGTCTATTAATATGCAATATGTTGTCCTTTAATATGAATAAGGTGTAGTGAGGCACTTGAATCATTAATAGGGCGCCCACTTGTGCCTCTATAGTTAAGAATCTGTTGCTTTTTTTTTTTTTGCCCAAAAGGCGCCATGGTGGGACGGGCTGCTATGTTTTGAGACCACTATCCTAAGCTTGGAAAAAATCTTCAAAAATTTATTGCAGACTAGGAGGAAAAACATCCAGTTTCTAATAAAACATATCAATAGCAGAGGTTTGGAAGTAATATTTGCAGACTTTTCTTTATCTTTTATTTTTCCCTTTTATGAATAAAAAGGAAGTACTCCATTCTAAAATTTGTTATTGGCATCTGAGAAAAGCACAATAAAAATAGTACATATCATGAGATAGGAAATTAAAGCAGCAAGGGGTCTGTGGACATAACAGAAGAAAATGTCAACATACATGGCATCAGTGAATCCACCAAAGGCAGATTTAAAAAATGTCAGTGTGCAGGCTCATGCCCCGTTAATGACAACAACTCTCTATGCTACCTCGTGTTGCAAGTGGCTAAAACAGCAGGTGAGTCTGGATTTGCCACATCTAGGTTCAGTGAAAGTGGGCTTCAGTTGAGGTTTCTGTTGTGGCCATCAATTCCCTTTCTTTTGATGATTCTTGGGTTCTCAATAATTCTGGACAATTACCTTAGGTCCTTGGAGGCTCTTGTTTTGAGAACAATATAGAGATTAAGTGCTTACTATAAATTATTAACCTATAGACACAGAAACACTTAGAAACACTGGTGTTTATTTCACAAGGCATAATCTGAGCTGTATAAATACACATTGCAGTTGGGTTCTCATTTTCCCAATTCACTTTTTTTTTAGATTATGATTACTATGATTTTTTTTTTAACTGAAAGAAGTATGTTCTATTTAATCACATGACACTTCTTTGAAAAACCTTCTGTGTCTAGATGTGGACCCTAATGCATTATGCAAAACCCAGGGATTCAGATTTTTGACATTGAATATACTCAGAGTATATTTGAAGGGGAGACATTATATGCTAACTTCTTGTGAAATCCTGTAGCAGCTGCTTGGTTAATACAATATGTTGAAAAATATTTATGTAGTTTGTTTTGTTTTCTGTCAACCCTGGTATCTTATGAAATTTTTTTCAAATGGCCAATAGCTAAAGTAGTGACTTTAGTTTGACTTAATATTATGCCACATTGACAGATGAAAACTCCTTCTAAAAATGTCATTTGAGTGCTCAACTAATTTGCATTTAGCTCGAAAGCTTTTAGTGCTTTGCACATTCACATTATAAACATTTGGGTGAACATTAATACCCCAGCTAAACAAAAAATGCTATTCACTCCAACCATTTCTTCCACTACATAAAAACTATAAACGATTCTCCTACCAAAAAAAAAAAATGCAACCCGAAAATCAATTATAGTAACTATTTAGAAATGTAAAGGAAAGGCAGTAAAAAAGTGACAAAAAATCTTTAATTGTAGGGAAAATGTGCATCTTTCCCCCCCCAACACGTGAATAAAATGCATTTCCTTCTTTAACAATCACAGTTACAATAGATCTATGCATCTCACAGGAAAAAATTGACAATTTGATTATGACTTGTACTTTTTGCTGGGGCCATGAAAGTGGTTTATGTTTGAAATGTATCAGCTGGAAAGTACTTATTACTCATAAACGCTCTGCTATTTCACTTTCTGCAAAGTGAGCTGTTAACAGATACAATTTGAGAAGAATAGCCAGAGGAGGCCTTTTGATATGCAGAAGAGCTGACCCGCGTGCTGAGCCTTTAATTGGGTTTTTAATTTTCCAGGCCATCTGACAATATCAAACATGATCCCAGTGGTTGAAATGTTGATTGGAGGCTAAGAAGGATGTACTACAACATGGCATTACGAAGAGAAAAAGGGAAGAAGCAGGTAGAGAGGACGACACGGAGAGCCAGACCATCAGCCTTGTGATTTTTGCTGGTTTTAGAGAAATACCATTTTGTTTTAAATGTTGAACACCTTATTATTTTGTAGTTATGGGGAAGATGTTTGAAAATGTTTCTAACTCTCACGTCTTCAGCTAAACAGATCTGCTCTAGTGAGTTGGAATTCGAAAAAAAGCATTTTGCAATTTAGCATGTTTTGTTAAGCAAACCTGCCGAAAGCAAGGAAGTGGTTGCTGAAAAAATATTTAATTAATTTGCTATCATTGAATGTTTGCTTTGAAAAGCACCTGGACCATAATGCTTCTTTTCCAATTATGAAGGTCTCATTTTTGTAACAATATATAATGTTAAAAATGGTCATTTTATTCAATGTCAAGTAGATGCTCATTTATAGCTATCAAAATGCTTGACACAGAAAAGTATAAGATATATATTGGCTGTGGACAGCTTATTCAGTAAACATTTTTTATT
Source organism: Saccopteryx bilineata (assembly GCF_036850765.1). Classification (NCBI taxonomy): domain Eukaryota; kingdom Metazoa; phylum Chordata; class Mammalia; order Chiroptera; family Emballonuridae; genus Saccopteryx; species Saccopteryx bilineata. The sequence continues at coordinate 84,534,462 of NC_089493.1, read as the reverse complement.
TGCTCATTTGTAAGGATAAGGCGAAGAATAAAATCTAATTTATTATTTTATTGGAAGTCAGTATCAGAGTGATGCAGGACTGTGGATTTAAGAAATCTGTAAATCTCTTTAATAAAGGCCTGGGGAATTATTAGTAAGGACAAATATAAAATGCCTGACAGTTACGTTTCTAAAAGGAAAACAATAATCTCATTAAAGAAATTACTGACAGTGGCTCACAGATGTTAATGGTTGAAGTAACAAAGGACATACAATAACAGAAAGTAGATTATTTTTTCCCTCTTTTAGAATTTTGCTATCGATTTAACTTACTGAGCTCATCAAAATAACAAGTTGCAGTATTCACTCAATCCTCATTTTTAGTATTACTAGGCAATTTAGAAAAAACATATTTTATGTAATAAATTATTATAATGTAAACACAAAGAATTGTTAAATCCATTAAAGGCAGAGGTTTATATAAAAATGATACTGAATTCTGTAACTATAAGGAGGATTGCTCTGAAGCTAACCAAATAACAGTTACAATGTATAAATATATATATGTACAATTATAAATAAAATATTATGCATCTTGAAAACTGAAAAGGAAATTATTTAGATATAGATAGTACATTCAGTCTCAAGAATTAAAATGTTAACTCTTTTTTCTTTTTTATGCTCACTTCCTTTATTTTCTTTAACAAAGAATAAGTGAATTGTTCATTTATGAAAAGGTCAAGAACAGTCTGATAAACAAGAAAGAGGGTTTTGCTTTAGAGAAAAAAAGGCAGGTATAAAATATTACCTATCTTATCTCCGGAATAATCTTACATGATAATGGAGGAGGTGATTGGCTCCCATTTAGGTCTATTTAATACTTTTGGAGATATTTTGTTCAATATGCCAAATTACACTACGTAACCTGCTGTATTACATCATACTGAATACTATCTATTTGGATTGAAATTAAGACAGATGGTTTGTACACTTTATTCTTTAATCTTTCACCTGAACCTCTTAAATGTTTCTTCCCTAAATTGTAGTAAATATTCAATTATGTCCATTTTGTACTTGAGAAAATGAAGGCACTTAGAGACTACTGATCAGAATAATGTTTTCAAATGTGTTAACGCAGCTAAGGAATCTTAAATCCTGGACTGAGACTCGCTGGGCACACTGCCTGACAAAGACCTCAGCGGTGAGAGTGTGACTCCCAGGACACTGGGAATTTAGTCAGGCCTCAGATCATCACTCTTCCTACATTTCCCTACATCAAATTCAAGAGGAAATGGTTTACATTTTAGGTACAACTTCTTTCATGGGGGAAAATACGGGGAAATTTAGGAATGTTTTTGCCTAGTTTAGGAAGAGACATCTTATGCCTTAATATTATAATAACTTTAAATATAAAAATACTGCATATCACAAGTTGAGAGGTATTTAAGAAAGTGGTCAAGTCATATACACTGTAGTGCATTTTGTTAGGATATTTACTTGCCAATGTAAAATTTTACTTATATGTTCATTATGATTTATGCACTAAAATCCATCATATAACTTGGAAAAAACAATATTTAAACATTTCATATCTTCACTTATATTCTAAAAATTCCAGTCTTAAATCATTTTATCTTTGGGTTGTGAGTTCCTAATATAATAAAAGAGAGACTGTAAAGGAAGAAGAAATAGTATTTTAAAGAACCAAGCCAGAAAAAAAAGGAGAAATTCTTTCTATTGGAGGCATGTGGATAGCTTATATGTTGTATTTATGAAAAATAATATCTTAGAAACGTTTCTATACAGATTTTGACCCTAATTTTAAAATACCTTTCATGTACCAAAGTTTCTTCCAAGGACTCAAAATGAGTATATATTAGGATTTACTGATACATTGAATTGATCTAAGAGTTTGTAAAATTAGTTGTGCAAGGGCTGGGTAATTTCGGCCAAAATAACCCTGATATGTCTAACAAGAATCAGTCTACCTCACAGTCATAATTAAAATAACTTTAAACTAAGTGTAACCATTCTCATTCCTAGCAACCTACAAATGAGAATACGGTATGTCTTACATTTTCTCCAGAATCCTCTGCTGGATTAGGAAGGAGGAAAAAAGGCCAGAAGACAGGGATGAGAGTTTGTCTATGTGCCCACACTGGCCAGAACAGATGTGCCATTTATGGAACACCAGCTATGTGCTCTTACATATGTTTCCTCACTTGAGTTTTCAAAAATATTAAAATTTTTTTAGAACAGTTTGGATTCATGGTAGGAAGAGATCAATGTGAGGCCTGTCTACATTCAGCTACCCCACATTAATTTTGCTACTATTATATATAGTCTTGTTTTTAAAATAGGCCTTATATTTGTCTACTGTATCTAGTTTTATAGAGCTTAACTCATTTTGCCCTGTGAGAGAGGTCTAACTGCCTATTTTCCAAAGGAAAAGTTAACAAACAGGTAAATAAAAGCACATGGGCAAGCAAAATCAGTTTGGATGTTTAAATAAAAAAAAATAGCTGAGTTCATGATTCTTTGAATGTTAAACGAGTATCCTTCAATGAATTTCACTATTTTTTTTTTTGACAGAGAGAGAATCAGAGAGAGGGACAAATAGGGACAGACAGATAAGAAGGGAGAGAGATGAAAAGCATCAACTCTTCTTTGCAATTCCTTAGTTGTTCATTGATTGCTGTCTCATATGTGCCTTGACTGGGGTAAGGGGAGGGCTACAGCAGAGCAAGTGACCCCTTGCTCAAGCCAGTGACCTTTGGGCTCAAGCCAGCGACCATGGGGTCAATCCTATGATCCTACGCTCAAGCCAGCGACCCTGCACTCAAGCCGGTGAGCCCATGCTTAAGCTGGATGAGCCCGCACTCAAGCCAGCAACCTCAGGGTTTCAAAGCTCTGCATCCCAGTCTGGCACTATCTACTGTACCACAGCCTGGTCAGGCTCTACTATGTTTTTTTTTTTTTTTTTTAAGATTAAATTAAAATTGCTAAAAACTATTTAACCATTTCCTCCTCTCTGCACCCAGTTCAAAGGTAGAACTTTGTATATAAAATGCTATCTATAAACCAACCAACCCACCATGGTATGTCGTGTTGGGAAATTTACTATATTTTGTGCACTATCTTTGCCACATCTCTTGCCATGTCCTCAAACATCCATTGACATGACTATTGATCAATGAATTGTGGAGATAAAAGATTAATTATATTTGCCCTCCAACAGACCCCTCTAAATTAGGTTAATGCTTCTGTGTAGATACAGTGTTGGGAATATGACATACTGAAGGAAAGATTATTGGTAGTTATGTATGATAATAGAACTGTTTGAAGGATTAACTTTGAGAACTTATAAAATTCACAGAAATCTAGGTTCCACTTTAGGCAAATTCAATCAGAGCCTCTGGGAGTGTGGTCTTGACATTAGTATCTTTTGGTTGAAAACTACTAACATATTTCCTTCAGAAAAAAAATCCAAATTATACATTTTGTGAAAAATCCAAATTATACATTGAGTGAATATTCTGCAAAGTATCAGGGATGCAAACAGCCAGTTGAACTGGTGATACCATTTTGCTATAAAATATGGAGAAAACTACATGGCCTTTGAGTTTGGTTTTGCATTTAAAAAATGGTTAGACTGAATGATATCTAAGGTTCAATAAATATGTATTTGTATGAAAATGGTATTGTGCGGTAATTATTTAATAATGCCTTTTGAAGACACTTTTCAAGTAGTGAAAAGTTTGGTACTTAAATAATTAACCAACATTCCTAATTAGCAAAACATTTTATATCCATAGATGGACACATATTGGTTGCTTTTCCCAATACTGCTGCTGAACAACGAACTATTCCAAAACAGTGTATGAAAACAATATTTATCTGGGTCACAAATCTGCAATTTGGGCAGGGATTGGAGGCAGTATCTTGTCTCTACTCCATTCATTATCAGCTAGGATTTGGGGGCTAGGGGCTGGAATGATCGGAGGCCCCTTCATTCACTTGTTCAATTGTTGATGCAGGGGCTCAAACAGCCAGAAGCTAGTACGGCCTTGGGCTCCTGGGGCATCTTCTGTCTCTATTTGGTCCTCTACGTGGCCTTTAGCAAGGAAGCCCAGGGTTCAAGGTAGGTGGTGTGTGCTTAAAGAGCCAGGCTAGCTATATCACATTTATATACACAGTCTCAAAAGTCATCTCCATGGTATTTCAACCACATTACATTGTTAGAAGTGAGTCCCTCAGGCCAATCTTTATTTAAGAGAGGAGGAATAAGACTCCACTTTTTTATGGGTGGTGTAAAAATATTCCCAGACCACCATGATCACTAAACAGCAGAAGTTTCTATATGATAATGTAAGTTTTGAACACAGGGTTTCTTTTTTAAAAATTTTTATTAATTTTAATGGGGTGACATCAATACATCAGGGTGCATATATTCAAAGAAAATATGTTCAGGTTATCTTGTCATTCAGTTATGTTGCATACCCATCACCCAAAGTCAGATTGTCCTCCGTCACCTTCTATTTAGTTTTCTTTGTGCCCCTCCCCCTCCCTCTCCCCCTCTTCCTCCTTCCCCCTCCCCATTACCACCACACTCTTGTCCATGTCTCTTGGTCTTGTTTTTATGTCCCACTAATGTATGGAATCATGCAGTTCTTGGAACACAGGATTTCTTTTGAACCTTAAATTTAAGTAACCTCACTTTTATAGTAGATGCAGTAGTCAGTCAATATATAATTAATATTAAGGTGCATTTAAAAGAAATAATAGCTGCTTTCTTAAGAAAGTAATTTCTGAAAAAGTTACAAGCCAGTGAAGTATGGCTAACTATATTTACATAGTCACTCTCTTGATGTGGTATCATGTAGCCACTAACACACTTCATATACTGAATCTCATTTGATCCTTTCAACAAGCCTATAAGGTAGGTACTTAGGGCTATTCTTATAACAGAACTCATGTTGGTAAAGGAATTTCCCCAAGTTCAAAAAGCCATCAAAGAGAATATCAGGGAATTCTAGTCATTAATTCTTACTCCAGAGGTCAAGGCTATTTTCTTTTATTTTTCTTTTTTTTCTTTCTTGAGAGAGAGAGAGAGAGAGATGGACAAACAGGAAGGGAGAGAGATGAGAAGCATCAACTCATAGTTGTGGCCACTTAATTATTCACTGATTGCTTCTCATGAGTGCCTTGACCTGGGGGTTCCAGCCAAGCCAGTGACCCCTTGCTCAAGGCAGAGATCTTGGGCTTTAAACCAGAGACCGTTGCTTTCAAGCCAGTGACCACGGTGTCATGTTGATGATCCCATACTCAAGCCAGTGACCCCATACTCAAGCTGGTGAGCTCGGACTTTTGAACCTGGGTGGTTAGCATCCCAGGTCCATGCTTTATCCACTGTGGCACCACCTGTCAGGTCAGAGATCAAGGTTTTAATAGTCATACTAACCTATGAACATCATAGTTGCCTAGATATACTGGATGATAACTTGCTTACATTATTTATAAAACTTCTTTATTCCAAAAGATGTGGATATTTTTTATGTTGAAATAAACATCCTAATTCTTGTTTTACCTCTCAAATTTTGTATTTTGTTTATATTTTGTATTGTGACTCAGTGCTGTTCATTTGCAAATTTAGGAGATTGGCACAAACTGAATCAAATAAAATTTATACTCAACCTTGAATTCCTAGCTTATGAATCATTAATGTATTCCTAGAGCTCTCTCTAAAAGGCCCAATAAACGTAGGTAATTCTGGATTCCTGTATTTTCTGGCAGTGAGAAACCAAAGCACCTTGTCGTTGACTACATGTCACACATACTTATCCTCAGAGTGGACACAGAAAATCTGTAAAGAACACAAAACGTGGTTTGTAATGAGTATGTTCGCTTTAAAAATACTCTTTTGTCTACTCCTCATGATGCTTTGTCAAAAAATGTCTGAATCATTTCGCATCTTGTTTTTGCATATACTTATTCACCTGATGAAAGCATATGTGATGTAGCAATGAAGAGGGGAAAACTTTTCTGGGAAAAGCACTCCCTGGCACCCCACTCTCCACCCCCAACATATTATTAATCATGTTAGCAACAAATTGTTCTTCCATTCCAGACTGCAGCAGGAGAGGGAACTGGGTGTTTCCAGAGACTCCCGCTGGGAGGCAGAGGCAGCAGCAGTTACAGAGCCCTCAGCTGCCTATTTAGGTCATGGGACAGCCCAGGCAGGGAAGAAATAAGAGGTCAGGTGAGGTGGAGGTCAACTAATACGTCTGGAGCAAGGCACACGGGGATGGGGTGCAGAGTTGAATAAAGGAGACAACAAGGTTGGAGTTGGGAAAGAAACAGAATCATAGAAATGAAAATCATTTGAATAGTCAAACATGTAAGAAGCCAGGCCTTATTTTTATCTCTCTGCCCACAGCTATATGCCTTTCTAGGTTTTTAATTGAGAAATATATTATGGCCCACACTATATCCTTGCCTTGTCTATTTAGAAACTGAGCGAACGATAGTTCTTTACTTACTGTGCTGTCCCTTTATTCTAGAACCCAAAAACCAAAGATTAGCAATGATGAAGACATTGAATATAGAGGCCCTTAAAATATATAAGTTCTAGGGACATGAAGACAATTATAATCAGACCAATACATAAATGTTAGTTAGTAACAATGTGCATAGCACTGTGGTGGGTGCACACACCATAATAGACATGGTAGCTGTGCACTGGGGCAGTTGGAGAAGCTCTTCAGATGTAAACTGGATTGTGGACAGAGCAAGTGCCCTCTGGGAGGAAAGGATTTCATGATAGAGGGCTCAGTGTGCGGAATGGCACAGAGAACAGAATACACTTGGGTTATGATGTTTAGTTTAAGATTTCTGTGGCTAAGCTGTGTGGCGTAGAAGATGGGTTGGGAAGAATGTCCAAGCTGAGAGGAGCCCTGCATACCCTGCTTTGGCACAGAAGTCTAGCATCCTATTCACTAGCACTCATTGCTTATAATTACCCAGCAGCAACACTGCATCAATCTAAAACTTATTATTTTCTTTTTTACCTCAAGTTTTCTCATCTTCAAAATAGGAATAATTATTTTATTTTTACTCCTACTGTCAATACCTAATTCATAATTTTATTATTGTTTGTCTATATTATTGTAATAATCTTTGGTTTTGATTCTCTGACTTCAGTCTCTCTTTTTGTGCCATTTCTAGATTAAAGACATAAACACAACAAAGAAGAATAAAAAATATATTATCATCCATCTTGAAAAATCCCCTTTTCCCAAACAATAAAGACCAAACTTCTGAAAGGTAGTTAAGACTTTCCACCTGCTGATTCCCATCGAGATTTTGTTTTATATCCCAATACACCCCATAGTCTTCTTTTGTTGGACTGTGTGACCTACTGCATTCTTTGTTTGAAGTGGTCCTCCAACTGGGTCATTCTCCTTTCTGGTAACAGCTCCTTGTTTAGTTTTCAAGACCCAGCAAAATGAACACTGGTATAGTAAGAAATAATATTTCAGCTTGGCAGTTTCTAAACAGACACCATACCATCACAAGACCTTGTCCAGAACTCTCATCCAACTATTACAAGTTATGAGATTTCAGCAAGACACTAACTTTTCTAAGCTCTAGTTTTCTCATCCATAAACAGGTAAAATATGAGTAATAATACCTACTTCATAGGGTAGTAGCATGATTTAAATGACAGCAAATATAAAAAGACTTTTATAAACTCTGCAAGCACACATTAATGTGAGCAGCAGCATGGGGTTTTCAAAGGAGAATGAGAAGTGAAAACAATTGCAAGCAGGGTGTAAGTGCCCAGAAGGTCACATAGCCAGGGTGTGACCATGGCCACATCCCTGAATTTGACTACTATAGTAATGTGTATAGTATTGGTGTAACATTAATAATTTCTACATAATGGAATTCTGAGATGGCTCAATGAGATGATATATGTGAAAGCAATGTGAAAAGTATAATATTCTAGGACTACATGAAGATTAGTTGTTGTTATTTATTTCTTAAAATACCATTACCATTCTCTATCCTAAAAAGAATTATTTATGTGAGCCCTGGCCAATGGCTCAGTGGATAGAGCAACAACCCATCATATGGACATCACAGGGCACACCAGAGAAGCTATCATCTGCTTCTCACCTCCTCTTCCATCTCTTCCTTTTTCCCTCTTGCAGCCAGTGGCTTGATTGGTTTGAGCCTGGCCCCGGTTGCTGAGGATAGCTCCTTTGGAGTGCAACAGCCTCAGGCACTAAAAATAGCTAGGTGCTTGAGCATTGGCCCCAGATGGGGTTACCAGATGGATCCCAGTCAGGGTGCATGTGGGAGTCTGCCTCACTATCTCCTCTTCTCTTACTGAAAGAAAGAAAAGAAAGAAAGAAAGAAAGAAAGAAAGAATTACTTATGTGCACTTATATGAAATTGTAAGAAATTTTACAGTAAACAGAGGTTTTAATTATGTTTCTCTCACAGGATAAACAGGTAAAGCTTCTAAAATATCAGTGTACTTCTTATCAAAGCAACAATGCTCATGTTTGATGTGAGAGCAGTCTGTGTGCTACACTAGGCTGCATTCTACAATCACAGAATGTCTTCTCTGCCTGGGCATTGTTACCTACAGGGTAGTATGGGTAAAAGGCCAGCTTATCTCTTACATATATTTTAGTCTCAAACATCTGAGTCATTAGGTGAACATTCCTTTGCCCTTACTCATCCTTATCAGTACAGTTGTTCCTCTGATTTTTATAATCACAATTTCCCACGTTGCTTTAGTTGCAGCTCTCATCTTCACGCAATGTTTCTCCTCCATTATCTATCCCTGCAATGTACCAGTATTTTCTCTTACATTATAACGTACTGGAAAAATCCAATTTTCACATCTGTCTGGTGGATTTTGACTGATACTCTGCTTCCCTACGTCGACATTACTGGGAATTCCATGCATGTAAAACCGAATAGTGCAGAATGAAAACCAAATGTTAAACTTTAGCTCTATTACAAGGAGCTTCTTTTTCAGTTACACGATAGTTTTGGAAGCTATTTCTATCACTCGCTGTCTTTTTACTTTTGCATAAACTATGTAAATAATTAGTACTGATGTGGGTGTATTTCTGGGTCATTCTTAATTGATTAATGGCAATATTGAAATGGGCAATTGGTTTTAGGTAGTTTTTTTCCCCCATCAAATATTATCTATTTCTATCCAAAATACTCAGATTAGTGACAAGCCTGGTATGGGAATCTAATCTGAACACCCTTTTTAATTTAGAAGTAAGAATGATTTAAGTGCCAAGAAAAATCTGGGATGTGATTTTTGCACAAAAAGGTGTCATTACAACTAATAGCTTTGCAAAACTCTGTTGTTGATTTATGCTGTGAAAATCATAATAAATATTAGAGCAATAACTTTGGCCCTCATGTCCCAGCAGAGAGTGTGGCACCTGAGAATGGCTTTTGGAAGTTGATAAACTTTTGTTTTCTTTTTTTTTTTTAATCAATTGCATTTGAACACTTAAGTAAGTGTTATTGTTTATTGTTATAGTTACTTACAAAATACTAAATCAAGGTTGTTTTTTTCTTTTTGACAAAATCCACTAAGCATGATATGCTGAATCCTGAACTTTTGTAGGTAGTCCAAATCAAGGCAGAAGGAATATAGGGAACATCTATTATGTACCTAGCACTGAGCAAAGGGATTCACTCTCATTATTTCGGTTTTCTTCTGAACAACCCTGTGAGGTGTACAGTATTATTTCTACTTTACAGGTGAGTACCTTGAGACTCAGACTCTAGATATGTCAGACTGCAAAGCCCAAGCTCCTTCTACTTTGCAAAATGGATGAAGTTGACGAATTTTTTTTCTCACACAAGTTTGAAGCAAAAAGGCCTTTAGCTATAAAAGAAGGTTTGTACAGGTTTGACAATGTTTCTGGACTTGACCATACATATTGATATTCTTAAACTCTATGAAATTAAGATATTTCCAATTAATAACATTACAATATACAGAAATATTATATTAGGTAAAGAATAATAACCCAATTCCTTGATTTAAAAAAAATCACTGGATTAATAATGCAATTATTCCCAAGAAAATTGGATTTCATTTATCATCAAATGCATGCTGATAAATGACACGAACATTGAACAAATGCCTGCAGTAAAGAGAGTGTGGAGAGGATGGTATTGCAAGTATTATATGGGCACGGGAGTTAAGGAGTGAAGGGTGAAATTAAGACAAGTCACAGATGAAGATATCAGGTCCTGAGTTTTGCAGCTGGATCACTTCTCACAATGGGTTGGCTCCAGGGTTACGTTTGGAATTCAGACACTTATCCTTGAGGAAGAGACAACTGACATTTATAGTTGGTTTGAAAAATCCGGTAATATTACAGTAGAGAGATCTATGTGTACAGTTGTCTGTGGGTTTAAGGCCATAAGAGGATCCTTGGGGTTTGAAGTTATGAAGGTCATGGTCCTTGATTAAAGTACACTACCCTTGGATGTAGAGTCAGATTACCGTGGGCATTGAAAATGACATTCCTCCTCCTTCTTTTATTTCTTATGGTAATATATAGGTATTTGGAATTTATGAAGTATTTTCTTTTTTTAAAAAAATTATTTATTCATTTTAGAGAAGTGTTTAGGGGAGGGACAGAGAGAGATAGAAGAGCAGAGGAAGGAGCAGAAGGCATCAATTCTCATATGTGCCTTGATCAGTCAAGTCTGGGGTTTCAAACAGGTGACCTCAGCATTTCAGGTCAATACTTTATCCACTGCACCACCACAGGTCAGGCATGAAGTATTTTCTTACCTATCATGTTATTCGACATTACATAAATAATGTTTATACTATTAAAATTTTAAATTGAGGTCTTTGTTTCTCACTTTAAAATTATGCCACAGAACTATAATTGAAAAAATAAGAATATAATAAAATTATGTTTAAGTTTTCTTATTTATATCTATATCATGAAGTTGCTCCAGGGCCATTAAGAAATCAAATAAAACACTATAATGAAATGGTCGGGAAACCGTAAAGTTTTATGTCCTTACTGTTGTTGGCATGCACCTCTTTCACGGGTGCTCCCTGGGAAGGGGAGGTATGATTTCCTTCTTTTCTTTAAAGGGAGAGTAAGATAGTGATTAAGATACAGACCCTGGAGTTAGACTGTCACATTATTTCTAGTTCTTTCAGTTACTTGCTATGTGGCCTTGGGCAAGTTGCTTAAGCTCTCTGTGTTTTAGTTTCCTCATCTGCAAATTAGAGGTCATAGAATTGATCTCTATGATTAAAGGATTAAACGTGTTAATGTACATAAAAGGTTTTGGATAGTGTCTGACACGTACTGAGTTCCATTTGTATTAGGTCTTCCTATTAGCTATTATTGTCACCACTATGGTCTCATATATTATAGGTGATTGATACTCTTTTTTTGAAAACATAAAGTAATTAACATAAAGCTGGTGGGAGTATCGTAGTCCAATGTTGTATCCTTTGACCAACATCTTCTATTTCTCTCATACTAAACCCTCCTAGCCCTGCTCAATCACTATGCTACTCTGTTTCTATGAGTGTGAATCTCAGATTCTACATATAGATGATATTACACAGTGTTTATTCTTCTCTGTCTAGCTTATTTCACTTAACACAGTGCCCTCCAGGTTTAATCATATTCTTGCAAATGATAGATTTTCTTCTTTTTTTATAGCCAAATAATATTCCTCTGTGTGTGTGTGTGTGTGTGTGTGTGTGTGTGTGGTATCATACTTTCTTTATCCATTGATGAACACTCAGGTTGTTTCCAGATCTTGACTATTATGAATAATGTGCAATGAACGTGGAATGCAGATCTCTCTTTGAGATCTTGATTTCAATTATTTTGTATATATACTCAGAAGTGAGGTTGCTGGATCATATGGTAGTTCTATTTTTAACTTTCTGTGAAACCTCTATACTGTTTTCCATAATGGCTATATCAATTACATACCCATCAACAATGCACAGGTATTCCCTTTACTCCACCATCGTCACAACACTTATTGTTTGTGCTTTTGATAATAGCCATTCGAACAGGTGTAAGGTAATATCTCCTTGTGGTTTTGACTAGAATTTACCTAATAATTAGTGTTGTTAAGCACCTTTTTTGAATACCATTTGGTCATATGTATGTCATCTTTGAATAAATGTCTATCCAGGCTCTTTGTCCATTTTTAAATGGGATTGTTTGTGTGTGCACACACATGTATATGTGCGTGTTTTTGCTATTAATTTCTATGAGCTATTATATATTTTGGATGTTAACCTATTACCAGCTATATGATTTGTAAATCTTTTATTCTATTTCATAGGTTGTCTTTTCATTTTGTTGATGGTTCCTTTTGCTGTGCTAAAGCTGTTTTGTTTGATATAGTTTCACTAGTTTATTTTTGCTTTTGTTGACAGTGCTTTTAGCATCATATAAAAAAAATTATTGCCAGGACCAATGTCAAGGAGCTTTTCTAGGAATTTAATGATTTCAGATCTTGCTTTTAAGTCTTTAATTCATTTGGAATTAATTTCTGTGCATAATGTTAAAATAGGGGACTAGTTTCATTCTTTTTTAAAATTTTTATTGATTTTAATTAATTGTGTTTACATAGATCCAAGTGTCCCACCGACTATATGCCACCCCAACACTAGTGTTCCCCTTGACACCACCTTTACCCCCTTACCCCCAACACCTTCCCCCCTTCCCTCCAGGATTTGCTGTCCTGCTTTCTATAATGCTGTGTTATGTATATATAATTTCACTAATCTCTTTCCCTTCTCTGATCCCATCCTTCATCCCCCTTCCCTCTGACCATTTTCCCTCTGGCTCCTTTGATCACGCCTCTGCCTCTATTCCATTCATCAGTTCACATTGTTCATTAGATTCCTCAAATGAGTGAAGTCATATGATATTTTTCTTTCTCTGGCTCATTTCACTTACCATAATAGTTTCCAGGACCAGCCATGTTGTTGCAAAAGGTAATATTTCCTTCTTTTTCATGGCAGCATAGTATTCCATTGTGTATATGTGCCACTGCTTTTTATTCGACTCGTCTACTGATGGACACTTGGGCTGTTTCCAGATTTGGCTATGGTAAACAATGCTGCAATAAACATGGGGGTGCATTTCTTCTTTTGAACCAGTGATTTGTTATTTTTAGGATATATTCCTAAAAGTGGGATAGCTGGGTCAAAAGGCAGTTCCATTTTTAATTTTTTGAGGAACCTCCACAATGTTTTCCACAGTGGCTGCACCAGTTTGCATTCCCACCAGCAGTGCAGGAGGGTTCCCATTTCTCCATACCCTCACCAGCACTTGTTAATGAGCGCCATTCTGACAGGTGTGAGGTGGTATCACATTGTGGTTTTAATTTCCATTTCTCTAATGATTAGTGATGTTGAACATTTTTTCTATGCCTATTGGCCATCTATATGTCCTCTTTGGAGAAGTGTCATTCATTTCTTTTGCCCATTTTTTTATTGTATTGTTTACCTTCTTGGTGTTGACTTTACAAGTTCTTTATAAAATTGGATATTAACCCCTTATCAAACATATTGTTGAATATGTTCTCCCATTGAGTGATTTGTCTTTTTATTTTGTTCATATTGTCTTTAGATGTGCAAAAGCTTTTTAGTTTGATATAGTTCCATTTGTTGTTCATCAGTCCTTTATTTCACTTGACCATGGAGATAAATCAGCAAATATATTGCTGCAAGAGATGTCAGAGAGCTTACTGCCGATGTTTTCTTCCAAGATAATCATGGTTTCACGACTTACATTTAAGTCTTTTATCCATTTTGAGTTTATTTTTGTGAATGATGTAAGTTGGTTGTCTACTTTCGTTTTTTTTGCAAGTACCTATCCAATTTTCCCAACACCATTTGTTGAAGAGACTGTCTTTACTCAATTGTATGCCCTTACTTCTTTTGTCAAATATTAATTGTCCATAAAGGTGTGGGTTTATTTTTTCTGGGTTCTTTGTTCTGTTCCATTGATCTGTATGCCTGTTCTTATGTCAATATGAAGCTGCATTGAGTACAATGGCCTTGTAGTATAACTTGATATCAAGAAGTGTGATACCTCCAGCTTTTTTTTTTTTCAAGATTGCTCAGGCTATTTGTGTTCTTTTTTGGTTGCATTTTATTTCTTCTTCTTGTCTGATTGCTGTGGCTAGGACTTCCAGAACTATGTTGAATAAGAGTGGTGAAAAGGGGCAACCCTGCTTTGTTCCTGATCTTGAGAGGATTGCTTTTAATTTTTGCCCATTGAGTATGATGTTGGCTGTGGGTTTTTCATAGATGGCCTTTATTAGGTTGAGGAATGTTCCCTGTATTTTGATGTGGCTGAAAGTTTTGATTATAAATGGGTGCTTAATTTTATCAAATGCTCAAATGCTTTTCCTCCTTCTCTTGATATAATCATGTGATTTTTATCCTTCCTTTTGTTTAGGTGATGAATCACATTGATTGATTTGCAAATTTTGTACCAGCCTTACCTCCCCAGAATAAATCCTACTTGATCATGATGTATGATTTTTTTCATGTATTGCTTGATCCGGTTTGCTAATATTTTTGTTGAGAATTTTAGCATCTAAGTTCATCAGGGATATTGGCCTATAGTTTTTTTTTCTTTGTGTTGTCTTTGCCAGGGTTTGGAATGAGAATTATGCTTGCCTCATAAAAGGAGCTTGGAAGTCTTTCCTCCTCTTGAATTTATTAAGTAGCTTGAGAAGGATAAGAATTATTTCTTCTTTGAATATTTGGTAGAATTTGTCTGTGTAGCCATCTGGCCCAGGGCTTTTGTTTTTTGGGAGTTTTTTGGTAACTGTTTGAATCTCATTTGTTATAATTGGTCTGTTAAGGTTTTCTGATTCCTCCAGATTGAGTTTTGAAAGATTATATGTTTCAAGGAATTTGTCCATTTCACCTAAGTTGTCTAATATTTTGGCATACAGTTCTTCATATTATCTTTTTACAATCCTTTGTATTTCTGCTGTGTCAGTTGTTATGCCTCCACTCTCATTTCTAATTTTATTTATTTGAGTCCTCTCTCTCTCTCTCTTTTTTTTTTTTGTGAATCTGGTTAAAGGTTCATCAATCTTGTTTACCTTTTCAAAGAACCAGCTCTTGGTTTCATTGATCTTCTGAACATTTATTTCCACTCTGATCTTTATTATTTCCTTCTTCTACTTCCTCTGGGCTTTATTTGCTGTTCTTTTTCTTGTTCTCCTAGATGCAGCATTGCTTATTTGAGCTTTTTCTAGCTTCTTAAAATATGCCTGTAATACTATGAACTTCCCTCTCAGGACTGTTTTTGCTGTGTCCCATAAATTTTGAGGTGTTGTATGTTTATTTTCATTTATTTCAAGGCAATTTTTAAATTTTTCCTTGATCTCATTGTTAACCCATTTGTTATTTAATAACATGCCATTTAGCCTCCAAATGTTTGATTGTTTTTCAGTTTTTATACTGTATTAAATTTCTGGTTTTATGCCATTGTGTTCAGAGAAGATGCTTGATATGATTTTAATCTTTTTAAATTTATTGAGACTTGCTTTTGTGCCCTTACATATGGTCTATCCTAGAGAATGTACCATGAGCACTTGAAAAGAATGTATATTCTGCTGCTTTAGGGTGAAAGTTCTGAAGGTGCTTGTGAAATCTAGTAGATCTAGTGTGTCCTTTAAGGCTGCTGTTTCTTTTTAAATTTTCTTTCTTGAGGATCTATCCATTGATGTTAGTGGGGTCTTAAAATTTCCTACTATTATAGTATTGCTGTTGATCTCACCCCTTATGTCCATCAAAATCTTCTTTATATATTTAGGTGCTCCTATATTAGGTGCATAGATATTTATAATGGTTATATCTTCCTATTGGATTGCTCCATTTATCATTATGTAGTTACTTTCTTTATCCCTTTTATAGCCTTTGTTTTAAAATCGAATTTGTCAGATATAAGTATTGCTACCCCAGATTTTTTTAATTTCTATTTGCATGAAATATTTTCTTCTAACCTTTTACTTTCAGTCTATGTGTATCTTTTTTTGATGTGGGTCTCTTGTAGACAGCATATGTACAGGTCCTATTTTCTTATCCATGCAGCTACCCTATGTCTTTTGATTGGAGCATTTAATCCATTTACATTTAAGGTTATTATAGATATGTAGTTGTTTATTCCCATTTTATTCTTTAGATCTACATTCTTCTTCTTTTTTTAATTCCCCCCCCCTTTGTTCTGTTTACAACAGGCCCCTTAACATTCTTGCAGCATTAGTTTAGTTTCAATAAATTTCTTGAGTTTTTTTTTTTTTTTGTCTGGGAAGCTTTTTATTTCTCCTTCAATTTTAAATGATACCCTTGCTGGATAAAGAAGTCTTGGTTGTAGGCTCTTGGTCTGTATTACTTTGAATATTTTTTTGCAATTCCCTTCTGGCCTCAAGTGTTTCTGTTGAAAGGTCAGATGTCATCCTTATGGGGGCTGCTTTATAGGTGATTGACTGCTTTTCTTTTCCAGCTATTAGTATTCTTTTTTTATCTCTTAGCTTTGGTATTTTAATTATGATGTGTCTTGGTGTAGGTCTCTTTGGGTTCCTCTTTTATGAGATTCTCTGTGCTTCTTGAACTTGTGTGACTTTTTCCTTTATCAATTTAGAGCTGTTTTCAGCTATAATTTCTTCAATCAGGTTCTCTATCCCTTGTTCTTTCTTTTCACCTTCAGGAGCCCCTATTATTCAGATGTTGTTTCTCTTCATGTTGTCACAGAGCTCTCTTAGAGTTTCCTTTTTGACCCTCTTTTATTTGTGCTGTTCTGCTTCAGTGCTTTCACTTATCTTGTCTTATAAATCGCTGACGCAATCCTCTGCTTCATCTAGCCTGCTTTTAATTACTTCTAGTATAGTCTTCAATTCTGACATTTTATTTGTCATTTCTGTCTGATTCTTTTTTATGATTTCAATGTCCTTTTTAATGATTGCTATCTCTTTATTTAGGTGCTCATTATGTCTGTCCTTTGTTGCTTTAAGATCCTTGAGCATCCTAACAATCATTATTTTAAACTCTGCATCCAGTATGTTGGTTATTTCCATCTCATTCAGTTTTTTTTCTGGTAATTTCTCTTGATTTATTTGGATTTCATTTCTCTGTTCTCCCATTTTGTCTGTGTATAGACTCCTCTTTTGGTTGTGTTGTTTGTATAGCTATCTGAGTATAGGGTTGGCGTTGTTTTTCTCCACCTTTCAGTTGTTTCTAGGTCTTCTTGGGTTGACATCAACTTTGTTTGTAATTCACTGTGGGCTACTTGTCTGTTGCTACTGTTATTTTTGTCATTTGTGTCAGTGTTTTCTATGGCTTAGCTGGGTCAGGTGTGAGGAGCCCTTCTTTAGGATACCACTCTAGAAAAGCTTGTTAGATCCTGAGGTGACGCTGTCTGTATCTGACCACTGGATATGCCAGCCCTGACCTCCCTGGCTGGAACCTGGTGCAGAGTATGGGGGTCACTGCCTATGACTGGCTCTTAGCAGCCTTCCTGGAGCTACAGGCAATCCAGAATTTGTGGCTGCCTCTTCTGGACTCAGGCACCATTGTAAATATCTATCAGCTGCACTCCTAGATTGGCTTTTATCTACTCTTGGCCAGTGAGTTTAGCCTCTGTGTTCCTGAGGTGTGGGCTGCCCGCTGGCCTGATGCTTCCACCTTCTTGGGCACTCAGGCATAGGCATTTTTGGGTGCATGGGCATGCGGGCCACTGCTGCAGCCAGGCCCACCCACCCTTTGGTGGGTATTCAGCAGTGTGTGTGTGTGTGTGTGTGTGTGTGTGTGTGGCCCAGACCTCTACACTCAAAACATGTGCCCCTGATGTGCCCCCTGCTTCTAAGTAACTCTTTTCTCTGACTGGAGTAGGAGAGCCTTTGGTGGGTAGGGGGTAACTACTTCCCTTTGCTGGTGTTGCCTCTCCCAGGAAAAATGACCACTTTAGGTTTGGGGAGTGACCCAGCACAGGGGTTAGGCTTGCCGTCCCCCACAGTGTCTTTCCCTGTGCCTCTGAGATTACACTTTCCTATCACAACTCCAGTCCACTCAGTGCTCCCCACTCCTGGAGCCCCAGGTAAATGACTGTGAACAATGTTTTCTGTGAGGTTCCTTTAAGATGGAGCCTGGGTCTGAGAACTCTGTCTGCCTCTTACAAACAGTAACCCAGCTCTTTTTCAGCTTAATACTGTCCATATGCTTCTTCTAGTCTCTGGGGCTCTAGGCTGGGGCTCTGGTTCTGAGGACCCAAAACTCTCGGTGCAACCCACCCTGCCTCAAGAGTCCCTCTGGGTCATGGCTTGCTCCTGGGAGTGGGGCAGCCCTTTCTGCATCTCCACCCTTCCTACCAGTCTCAGTGTGGTTTCTTCAGTGATCCTTGGTTATAGCTTCCTCTTAGCTTACTCTAAAGTTGGTTTTTAAAGACGACTGTTCCCAAGTTAAGTTGTAATCCACTTTGGTTCTGGGAGGTGAGAGTTGGAATGTCCACCTACTCTGTCACCATCTGTGTGTTGCCATGAGGAAGGTGCGCCTGATGCTCCAGCCTGGACTGCTTGTTGCTCCATGTCTAAGTCCAGCCTCCAAGCCTACTAAGTCTGCCAGCCACTACACCATGAAAATTGCGGCTAGGGCAGCTGAAGCTGCCAGGTGGGGCGGGGAGAGGGGCGTCACCGGTGTGGGCACCTAGTTTCATTCTCTTGCATATGGATATCCAGTTTTTATAGTACCATTTATTGAAGATACTATCTTTCTCCCCTTGTGTATTATTGATTCCCTTGAAAATAATGATTGACTATATATATGTGCATGTTTATTTCTGGGCTCTTGATGTTGTATTTGTCTGTGTGTTTAATTTTATGCCAGTAGCACACTGTTTTGATTACTGTAACTTTGTAGTATAGTTTTAAATCAGAAAGTAGAATGCCTCCAGCTTTGTTTTTTCTCTTCAAGATTACTTTGACTATTCAGGGTCTTCTCTGGTTCTATATAAATTTTAGGAATGATTTTTCTATTTCTGAAAAAAATGCCATTGTAATTTTGACAAGCATTACATTAAATCTGAAATAGCTTTGGAGTGTATAAACATGTTAACAATATTAAGGCTTCCAATCCATGAAAGCAAGATATATTTTTATTTACTTAGGTATTTTTCATTAATATCTTATACTTTTCAGTGTACAGATCTTTCATCTTCTTGGTTAAATTTACTCTTAAAATTTTATTGTCTTACTGTAATTTTAAATGTGATTTAAAATTTTTTTCTTTTTAAATATTTTGTTGTTATTGAATAGAAACACAACTGGTTTTTTGTTTGTTGACTTTGTATCTTGTGACTTGACTGAAGTTCAGTATTTGTTCTAACAGTGTTTTGGGTCTCTTCAGGGTTTTACTATTTAGTGGACTACTGGAGATTTGGTAAATCAGCTGGGGTTGAATGAGCTAGCCTCAGTTAGGAGATGGCTAGAAAAATCTATGTTACAATGTGAATATGACTCCAAAGCTAGGTTCCTTCCACCTCACAGGGAGACTGCCTTATGCAGCTTAATCCTGCTCTGAGAGCTACATGAGCTCTGGGTGAAGCTGCTTTGAATGTACAGAACAGCACTTGAAGCAACCTGATCATTCAGTGACTACTGACATATTAGCAGAGTGACTGCCTGGGCCAGGACAGTGCCAGATCTATCATTCAATTCCTTAGTGTAACAGTTTTCAACATGTGGGATGTGAGCTGTGGATTCTTATTAAAATTCTAACAGTTGCATATTTATTTTAATGCTTTTAAAATATAATTAGTTGCTAGAATAGGAGAAAGAGAAATATTCCTCATTGAAGAATTCATTGAGTAAAACAGTTCTTGGTTATTTTAAAGAAAACATTATGTAAATAAAAGTACAGATGGTGTGAGGACATAGCAAAAAAAAATCACAGAAAGAAATCATAGGAGGTTATCAAAACATTAGAAACCAGATAATGATATAGCAAGATATGTACTTTTTAAAGACATTAAACCAGTTCTTATGGCAGGTGTAATAATGGTTCTAATTTGACATTAGTAATGAGCATAAATGCTCTTTTGAGAGATCTGTGGTAACTGTCATGTGATAGAAAAGTAATCTGCTTTCTTTTGATACCAAAGTCACAGGTACTGCTAATACCACTGTGTTTTATCACCTGCATTCATAACTGAAAGAGCAATGCATTTGAGGTAGAAATTAGTGAAATTTAGATTCCACTTTTTCCTTTCAAATATTCTTTAAAGTAAGAATCTCTCTGGTCAGGTGTCCAAATGAACTGGGTTCAATTCTCACTAGCTGTTATCACTTAACACTTGTTACCTTAGTAAGTGACTCTAAACTTGTAAAGCGGGAGGATAATAATGGAAATTCATGGAGTGTAGGGGTTTGTAGAATTGAGATTAGGCACAGTGCTTGGCATGGTGTAGGAACTCACTAAGTGTTATCAACTTGCTCCTAGTGTAGCACTGGGGGGTGGGTGACTATTCAGCCAGTGGGGCAGCATTCTAGGCACAGTCCAAATATCAGAGACCTACACTATCTTTTCTTTTTCCCCAAAGGGCTCTAATGATAGAATTCAATTTTTCAGGAGAAAATTCATGATCTTACTAAATGAGTTTGCTTTTGTTTACACTTGAATTTTATGACTCAGAAAAAAATTATTCCATTGAAATATGCATGCAAAAGTGTGGATGAAAATATGGATATTAAACACCCCTAGTGGTTTTGGGGTTCAGAACAATGGAAGAAGATGATACATGCAGTGCTGCTCTCCGAGGAAGTAAGAATTAAAAGTGATGGCATTAAAAAGGGGAACAGAGTTTACCAAGGTATTTTGTGAGTAGAGAAGGTATCACGATTTTCTCTTTCTAATGTTCTCTTCTGTGCTATTGTACTGGTTGGATCTACTTATGAAATAGTTTCCTGTTATGGGTTAGAGAGATGCAGACTCCCTCGTGATCTGCTCCACTGTAATGCTTTTATAGTGAGTGAGTTTAATATTAAAAATGAAAAATGTTCAGGCAGATTTACCTAATGGGAACTTGTCCACTTTTCTTCTTGGTAAAAACCCTGCATCGGGAATGAGACTTGGGAAGAGTTGAGATAAAAGAGTTGGAAAACAGTTATTGATGAGTTGTAATACTTACTGCTAAGTAGAACCATGAAAGATCTTTCCGAGTTCATCTGAATGGGAAGTTAACAGTGCACATTGCTCTTATAATGGGACTGATATGCAAGTCTTTGGAAGGGATGATATATGTGAAGAGAAGTCCATGGAGAGGACATTATGATATCAAGACAATGACAAAACAAATTTTAATGCAAATCTATAGAGACTACATTACAATGTCAAGGCAGTGGCAAAAATGTAAGTCTAGAGAGACCATTTTACAATGTCAAGACAAAGGTAAAGCAATGTTGCTGAAAGATTATTGAGACCACATTGCTGTGTTAAACTGCAATGTCAAAACATTATCATTGCAAGCCATTAGAGACCATGTACCTCTTTTAAAATAATGGCAAAACTATGGAACTTAAAATAGCAAACAATAGAACCAAGGAATTTAAATTAAGTCCGTGTTACTATCAAGAGAAGATGGTAAAAAATGTAGAAGCAAGTCAAAAGGTTGTTAAAGAAATATAAACAATGACAAGCTGTAAGACTTCCAGTGAGCATTCATTTTATTCTTGCTTTGAAGAGTAGTGATGCTCTAAACTTTAGAGCTAAGTTTGCAAGCAAGTTTAGCCAAAAGCTGATGAAAAGTCAAGGATGAGTGACTGAGATATTGGATCCATATAAACATCTGATTTATGGAACTAGAATCTCACTTCTTTTTCCTAAATAACTGGTTTATTGTTTTAATTTTTCAGGTGAGTTGGCTTCATGGCATGAAGTTTACAGCTCCTCAGTTTCTGATTCCTGCTTTGTCTGTGACGTTTGTTTGACCTTTGTTGTGAAGTAGCGTCCATTGTTCACTATTTAAACTTAGATTCAGCTCACAGTTATTATTGTGTGTCAATTATGCTACCCACTGAATGAAGGTAAAGTGGATTTTCTTATGAAGCTGGGAAAAGCAGGCAACTACCCATCAAAGGTGTTGTTAACAAATGGGGTATAGAATGAGGGCTTTCTAACCGCAGCTATCCTGCCCCATTACTCTGTGAATTTGGACACACCACCTGACCACGCATTGTCCAAGGTTCATTGTATATAAAACAGGAAGCTGCACACATGGTTGCTGCCATTTACATTCTAGAAACTGGCTGTGTACCTGAACATGTTTCTCGTGTTCTTACATTGTCTTTATATAGCTAAGACTAAGATAGGCTAAGTCACTTTCACAAAGCCACATTGCAAACAAGTGCTTGAGTCAAGAATGGAGACTAGATATATCAGACTTCAAGTGTGTAGCCAACTAATGATAATCAGTGAGAACAAACACCAGCTAAAGATGCTGCTTTGACCTTTTCATCTGTACTTTATCATTAGGCCATTCTCTCTTTCATCTTCAAGATCTCCCTCAAATGGGCATTTTGCTTGAAGTATAAAAACATGTGTCTCATGGATCTTTAAGAAAGTATTTCAATAGTAACATATTTTTATCTAACTTTTTCTCCTTATGGCTGAGCTTCCCAAAAGACTAATTTTTCACTTCCAATTTATACTTAGCATTATGCTTCCTGAATCTTAGGATTAATGTTTTTGATCAGTGCTGGAAAATTCACTGCCATTGCTTTCTCAAATTCTGATTCTTACCCATTCTACGTTTCCTTTTAGCATTTTTGAAATCAATGCTTCCAAGTTTCTAATTCCTCTACACATTTTACATCTATGTATATTTCATCTATGTGGTATTCAGGGTAATTTCTTCAGCTATTTCTTCTCCTTCACTACTCTTAACTTTGTTGATTCTGTTATTTATCTGTCTGGTGTTATAACGTTCTTTTAATTTCAATGACTGCATTTTTTTAGAAATTACTTTTTAAAAATTTCCTGGTATTTATTGATTGTACTTTTCCCTTCATGTTTCTTTTTTTCTTTTATTATTTTCACTGTTCATTTTTAAAGTTTCTACCTAATAGTTCTACCATGATAAATTTAGGGCGCTACAATTTTTTGAAAAGTTAACTTGCTCCTATTTTCCCTATTTTTTTATTGTTTCTTCTGTGTGTGTGGTGCACATTTTGGATTACAAACTTCAGCTAATCTTTAGCAGGGTAGTCCTGGTTTTTTTGTTTGTTTGTTTGTTTTATTCTTCTGTGGTTAAGGGTATATCCCTCTGAGGACCTTTTTGCTATTGGCAGTTTTACCAAGGTTATCAATGGCTGAAGACCACCCTAGACAAGTCTGAGACATTAGTAGCCTTGTCATTTTCTTGCACTTGTATGAGGCACTTTTTTTCTTTGCCTAATCCACCTCTTCACTAAGAATTTAGCCTTTCTCAAGCCTCGCTTGTCCTCTTATCAAGATCTCAGCTCCAATTCACTATGGGACGTGGGCCAAACAATTATCAACTCTTCCTGTATAACATTTATAATTCAAACTGCTTGCTTACTCAGCCTGGAGTTATTCCTTATTAGTTCTCCACCTGCCATTTTGACCTTTTTTTCCTACCCTTGGTCTTTTTCAAAGGCTCCTTCTTTCCTATTCTATAATTATCAGTCTTCTCCCAAAGTTTGGAATGTCCAATATTCAGCATACTGTATAATACTCTGCTCATTCTAATCCTTTGGAATATCCATCATTTACAATTAGGGTGAAATTTTTACCCAACTCCATGCTTCAACTTTTTTAATATGTTCTTCATACTGAAGCTGGAGTGAACTCATTACAATAGAAATATGGCAGTGCTTTCTTTGAGATCTATTGATGTCGCCTACTTGTCCACAACCCACAAACACATACACACACGACCAAAAAAGTAATAACTCTGTGAGATCAGTCTCCTGAAGAGCCTTTCAAGCTCATCTAGCTCTCCTGAACCTAGTTCATACTTCTAGACATCCCGAACCTCTTGTTAGTTACTATTTTTAACTCTTTTGCTTTTGTACTTAATGCTTATATAACAAATCTGTTTCCTCTATGTGTTATTATAAATTTGATTACAGAAATTTAATGGTTACATCTACTTGATTTCTGTTTTTTATTCTTTTCATGAAAATTAATGTGATTCTTTCAGAAATTTAAAATATGAATCTATGAAAAGTTAGCATACAAAAAATTAGAGTTCACTGTACATAGAAGCATGGATCTCAGAGTTCTGTGGTTGCAACAATGAATAGCTTTGACCTCTTTTATGCACCTTTTTGTTCTTTTCTTCAATAATATTTTCTTCCATATCTAGCTGTTATGTTAGTTTGGAAGGAAGGCCAGTGATTGAAAGGATTACATCAGGATTAGTACTAGTGATACAAGTCCCTCAATAATCATTGATTTACCTGTGCATCCTAGAGAATTTAACATACCTCTACAACAGTACATGCATTTGAAAACATTTTATTTTGAAATACTAAAAACCATAACACCTACCCACTGACAACAATTTCATTTTTATGAGTAAAATAAATATTTTTACTTTCTCCAAGGCAGTAAATATCTTACTGCTCTAGTTTTGGTAGCTTTCCCTTCCTCAGTTTACTCATCTGCAAAGTGGGAATAATAAAAATAACTTTCTTGAGTTTTGGGGGGATTAAATTAATGCCTAAAAGCTCTTAGGACAATGCTTGTGTTGAGTAAAAAAAATCAGTAAAGATAAGATCATTATTTTTTTTATAGGTTTTTCTCTCACTTAATCAGACAAGAAATCAGATAAGTTTTTAGGAAAAAAAGTAATCCATATTTTAAGTAAGAAATAATGTATTTCTCTGTTGTGGCTCCCTTTAATGGTGAAATTTGGAAATAGGATCTAATATTAGTCATTTATGTATTGGTATGATCTAGAGACATTGTTGTATCTCTTTCTGATTTCATGATAAGTATGAAATGAGTTCTTATAAAGCTATTCAATTATCAGTGATCCTAGCAGGAAGATTCTGGAAAGTAGAAGCCTTCTTAGGGATTTTCAAGAGAATTCTTTACTCTGTTATCACATAAGGTTCCTGTGGCTACCACAATCCTGCAGCTTGTTTCCCACCCACACTTACCTGCTGGGAAAACTTCCATATTATAAGCTGTTTTCTATAAGTTTGTATTTCTTATATTGGTAATAGAGTGCTTGAGATTATGTTCTCTCTTCCCCTTTTCCCAGTCTATAGATATCCTGTTTTAATGTCTTGGGAATATGTGAAATATCAAGTATAGAAACTACTTCTATTATGAGGATTTTCCACCATGTGTCAAGAAATAAAGGGTCATTGGATGAACCAAAGTTCTCACTGTAAGACTGATAGAATAATCTTGTAAAAACATAAAACTAACATAAATCTAATGAATATCATTAATTAAATAAGACTGATTTTATGCTCAATATGTCTTCTGAAATACCAAGAAACACAACCTATGAGGTAAAAGTTCTAATTTGCCTTCTTTTCTTCCATAAAGTTTAACACTTAATATCATGTTAGCTCTAACTTGCTTCTTTTTCTCAAGAATTTTGCTTGCAAGTGGACATATGTATATATATACATATATATCTCCAAGCATGTATACTCATCTATATTGATTTCTAAACCTTTCTGCAAACATATAGTACAAACTTGAATTCATACTTTCTGATTTAAATGTAATACTGTAAGCTCCTTCTAATTTTCTCCTTTACTTATTTGTAACTTCTCTGCTGTTGAGGAATCTGACTCATTATCTATAAAATATTAACTTATTTGTTTATTCCTAATGTACACATGAGGTAGTTTTAGACTTGCAAATCAAAATCCTTGTAAGAAACACATTTGGTAACTTAAGTACAGTGCTTGTGTACAGTTCTTTTGATTTTTAGCCTTAGAATATCTGGGCACTTCACTATTTTCTACAGTTACATAGGTTTGCTCTCTTGCTCTCTCTATCTTCAGTGTGGCTATAGTACTCGTGTGAAATATGGTTATACCATTAGGTTTCTTTGCAGAAGTTTGCATTTTATTTTTTGTTCCTCCACATCCTGATAAATTTTAATGAATTATCTTTTTTTGGAATGTGAAATAATGTGGTTCTAAAAGTCAGAGCTATTCAAAATGATAGACTCGGGAAATAGAGCACCCTCCTCATATTTACTCTTCCTGTTTCCCCTTTTTCTGCCACTTTTTCATACACCCTTCCTAGAAAACCAATCTCTTCAGTTTCTGGTTCATCTTTCCTGGATCTCTTCTCCAAACATGAACAGATACATGTGTGTTTCTGCTTCTTTTTTAGTAGAACTAATATGCTTGACTTCTGTTTGTATCAGCTCTTTTCCTATAAGATTTGAAAACTTCCTGAAGAGTTCAAGTATTTTCTGCCAGACTATTAGCAGCACTTCAAGTGGCCAGTGACTCTTTCAATGTCTCATTATTTCTGATCTAATTTTCATTAGCCCTCTCTTGATGAAAGTTTTGTTATTATTATTACTTATGTTATAGCAGCTTTAGGTTCAATGTCTGCATTATATTGCATTTTCAGAGGCCTTTTTTTTCCACTCCTGAGACAGATCACAAAAAGATTGTTCTCAATAAAATCAATCGGAAATGTCAGGGTTCATCCAGCTTCAGAATGCATCTTCGTGGAAGGAAGGGGGCAGGTAGAACATGTTTCCTGACCTTGACCAGGTCTAATTTGGTCCTTACCTTTTGTGGCATGTAGCCTCCCCAGTTTTACATGGCTATGGGAACAGATTCTCTACAAAGAAAGCAGCAGGCACACCATCAAATAACATTTCACTCTTTCTTTAACAATCCATTTCTTTGCCCTTGGAACAAGTCTGTAAAGATTACAAGTGTGTCTCAGGGGAAGAAAAATATAAGTATATTAAAGCCAAAACTTGAGCAAGTTCTCAAAGAATCATAAGGGGGTGGACGAGGTATTAGAATATAAATAGAAACTACAGTATTAGCTCCAAACAAACGCTTTCAAAGTCTTTGTGTGCCTGACAGCTTCAGATATTTGATGTAAATGAATTTTTCCCTAGAAACAATAGAATCTGTAGCTTGTGGTGACAGTGTTTCTTTTCTAAACCTTGCTTCTTTTTTCTTTTCTTTTCTTTTCTTTAGCTTTCTTTTTTTCTTTCTCTTTTGCTTCCTGGGGTGAAAGCATAGCTAACTTAGGTATGCATTTGCATCAGAAAGACTCCCAGCAGCATCTATACTAGTCAGTGATCATTTTTTCATCATTGGTACCAACTTGTTTGCAATTTTCCTTTTTAAGCTCTCCCCCCCTTTTCTTCACAGAGCACAAACGCAGTCACTGTCACACACAGAAACATAGAATCACTCAAATGATGATGGCGATTGGCATTGCCATGTTTATTGAAAATCTCAAGGTAAAGCCTGTATCCACACTGTCTGTGTTTTATGCTTGTTGAAAACTCATCAGTTTGTGAGAGTCTACTCATCTCCATTGTGGACAGAAAAAGAAAAGGGGGGAGGACACATACTAAACAAGACAAGCTCAGGAGAGGCCTGCGTGGCAGGCTTACAAACTCAGAAACCTAAAGTAACCAGACAGGACGTTCTGAAATGAAAACTTTTTAACTAAAAGCAGCTCTTGGCAAGTGGTCACATCCTAGGGAGGTATTTTTTTCCTAACAAAGGTCAATCTTTACCTTAACTGAGCCTGTCTGTTGTCTTTTTGCATCTATGATAACATACCTTTGGAATATCAAAGTAATTTTTTTTCCAGACACCTCAAAACACAACCACCACCATAGCAGAGACCATAAACCCCCTCGTTGTTGTTATTATTATTATTATCATGATAGAGACAGAGAGGAAGACAGAGAGAGAGAGAGATAGAGACAGACAGGCAGGAAGGAAGAGAGATGAAAAGCATTAATTCTTCATTGCGGCTCCTGAGTCTCCATTGTTTACTGGTTGCTTTCTCATATGTGCCTTGACCAGGGTGCTACAGCAGAGTGAGTAAGCCCTTGCTCAAGCCAGCGACCTTGGGGTTTTGAACCTGGGTCCTGCGCATACCAGTTTGAAACTCTATCCACTGTGCCACCGCCTGATCAGGCCCCTTATTATTATTATTATGTTAATTGTTAACTGTCCTCTGCCTGCCTTCATAAAAGAATGTGTGTATTAGTTTTACTTTTTATACAATCCCAGAGATTTTCTGTTATGCTTTTTCCTGCCTCAATAATCTATCACCAGTGAATTTCATGCAACCCACTTACATCTTCCCCTTTGATTCTGATGTATAAAATAGGTCATAAAACTGCCCTTTTTCAGAGCTTTTTATCAATTTTTTGAGATTTTGCTTCCTGATAATTGTCATCAGTTTGGCTCAAATAAACTTGAATGTTTCTTATGTAGACACCATTAATGACACCTCCATTTACCTAGGTGTTTATGCCACAAATGCGAGAGTAATTTCTGACGCCTCCTCCGTCCCACAGAACCCCCACCCCAATCAATTATTAGCACTTTCTGTATTTCCTTATAAAATGCATCTTGAATCTGTCCTCACTTCTTTACTTATTGCTGCCTTCTAGTCCAAGATCCCTCTCTTGCCTGCCTCCTGGGCTTCCCATGGCCCTGTTGTAATTCTGTCTCCGCAAGAACCAGAATGATTTCTGACATTTAAATAACATGTTATTCTGCTGATTAAATGACCCCTGCCCATTCCCACTGCCCAGAGCCTTCTACAGTACCTCAGAGAAACTCCACAATTTTTTACAAGACACATAGGAAGCTGTATCCTGTGCCCACTGCTCAGCCCTCCAAGTCTTCTTGCTTTACTTTTCCTCTCGTTTTCTGGGTTCTACCGACATCCACACTGCTCTCTTGTCCTAGACAAATGACCAATCTTTTCTTACATCTCAGCACCTGGAAAGCTCTTGCCTCCCTCTTTTCACCTAACTGCCTGTTGGGCAGATAAAATATATTATGCTCACTTTGTTAAAGATGGCGCTGCCCACGTGGAGGCTGTTGCCCAGATGATATTAATGTGTGTCTCTGTGGGCTGTGGGCAGGCAGAATCCTTGTAGCCTGGGGCTTGGTTTTGGGATTAAGCCTGTCCCACCCTTTTTGATGTGAGGTGGTACAATCCCATCATGCCTCAGAGAAGTGACTTTGTATTAGAGACTTCCCTATTTTGTATATTGGATTAAAGGTTTGGATTTCTACACTATAAAATAGGGGTAGAACGGGAGCTTGCTCTTGGTTCCTGAGATTAGCATTAGAGAGCAGAGAAAGCCCACGTGGAGGAGACCAGGAGAAGCAGCCAAGATGGAGTGCTGAGTGAGAAAAGAGTTGGTGCAGAGTTTGTGCAGGGAGAAGGAAGGAGATGGGGAACATAGGTGAATAAGTCTGGTGAGCTAGAAACATTTGATTCTAGGAAACTCGGATAAGTCAGTAGCTTTGTGAGCACTGAATGTGAGTGGGTTTTGGAGCCCAGTGTGTGTTTTTACTTGCCTGCCGGGTGCAAGCTAGAATTAAAGATGACAGCCCATCAGTTTTGGCTCCGTTGTTTCTTTACCGACTGACCGAATCCAATGCGAACCTGCATAGGCCAGGCTGCTGTGATGGTGGCCCTGGCTTCTGGCTTTACACTGCCCCTAATCCTTCAAGTCATTTCCCCAGAAAAGCTCTGCCTAACAGCTAGTGTAAATCTCAATATCTTGTTAGTATTCTTTCCTACTACCTTTCACCTTCCCTCAGAACAACCATCACATTTCAAATTATTTATTTGGGTACTTAGATCTGTATCTTCTTGTTCAGTGTGTATTCCAGACCTGGCACAGTGCCCAGCATATGGTAAATGTTCAATAAATATTTGTCGAATTAATTAAAATTATGATAATTGTATGCATGATCTCAGACCATTAACTGCATTGTTTAGGAAAATCATAAAAATTGATGAATTTTATATCATTTTCTCCCAAATGTTTTGCATTGGTTTTCAAATGAATGACTATCACCCTGCTCTCATTACTGTCACCCCTTCTGGAATTTTCCCATCTACTTGCCTCTTTACAAGGCAGCAGTGGCAGTGCCTAACTTGGTAGGGTGATTTCAAGGATGTCTGGAAACATAGCCAGAGTTTCACTTCCACAATGATCATGAGATACTCACATTTTTGGCTCATAGCATTAAAAACACTCTACAGAAAAATTGTTATTTAAGAGAAATAACCTGTCAGCCACTATTGCCTATTATTATCATATCCCAAGACAGAATAATCTCATACAGACGTCCCAGATTTGATTCCTTCCTGGTCAGGGCACACAAGAGAAGTGACCATCTGCTTTTCTTCCACTCTTTCACCCCCTTCTTTTCCTTTTCTCCTCCCACAGCCAGTGGCTTCATCGGTTTGAGCATCAGCCCCAGGTTCTGAGGATAGCTCACTGGTCCAAGCGCATCAGCCGCAGGCACTAAAAATAGCTCCATTGATTTGAGCATTGGCCCCAGACAGGGGTTAATGGGTGGATCCTAGTTGGGGTGCATGCAGAAGTCAGTCTCACTATCTTCCCTCCTCTCACTTAAAAAAAGAAAAGAAGAAGAAAAGAGAAGAAAAGAAAAGAAAAGAATGATCAGCCAGTCAGAGATCAGATGATTTAGGGAAGGAGACACAATATGGGGTTGATTGCAGTGAAGAACTACAAATGCCCAGAAGCATTAAGATATTTTTTTAGGGTAGGTGTTGAGAAATATGGGCAATACTATTTCCTAGGGAAACCTGGAGGTGGCTTTTTAGGCACCCATCAGGAAGCTAGATACACCAAGGAATGTGGTAAACAGCAGGGATGGACATCTGTGGGTACAATAGTTTAGAAGATGCATTTGCAAATTATATTGCTCTTATTTAGACTGGCTTTGCCTGGCAGACTAACCTCACACTGAATGCTAAGCTTCTTTTTTTTTTTTCTTATTGTCTTGTGGTAATCAATTTTTTAATTACAGTTTATATTTGATATTATTCTGTATTAGTACAGGTGTACAGCATAGTGGTTAGACAATCACATATTTTACAAAGTGGTTCATGTAATATTTCAAGTATTCACCTTGTTACCGGGCTAAGACCATTTTAGAGTTCAGGTCACCCACTAGCACAATAACCAATAAGCAGAGACTGAACCTGAGAGGGAATCAGGCATCTTTGATTGAGATTTCCAGCAACTTGAGAAGACAGGTGGCATATCTTAGCCCAAAGCCTGCCTTACAATCTCAGTTATGAGGGCTGATTATATATCATACTTCTTCAAGTGAGGTTGGTACAATGGGGGGGGGGGTGGATACAGTTAGTCATAAAGTAGGTGGGCTGGTTCCTAGCATTGTAAGAGTCATCAAGCAGGATGGCTGGTTCCTGGAATCATAATTTCTTCTCTTTGGTGTTCGATCTAATGGCAGTCTTCATTGCTTTTTTGGTGCCAGTCATCACCCCAAAAGTCCTGTTTCAGTAGTTTTCTCCTGCATTCCTGGGTGGGGGTGCTAAAGACAACCTAAGAAATAGGTTAATATGGTGCACTAACAATCGTATACCTATATCTATATCTATATCTATATCTATATCTATATCTATATCTATATCTATATCTATATCATCTATATCTATATCTATCATCTACCTAATCTATATAGATATGTAACTGTATTTATATCTATATCTATACCTCTATCATTATATATATATATATATTTGTGTGTGTGAGTGAGTGTGTGTGACAGAGACAGAGAGAGACATAGAAAGGGACAGATAGGAGTAGACAGACAGAAAGGGAGAGAGATGAGAAGCATCAGTTCTTTGTTGCGGCACCTTAGTTGTTCATTGATTGCTTTCTCATATGGGCCTTGACCAGGGGGCTACAGCAGACCGAGTGACCTGGGTCCTCCACATCCCAGTCCGATGCTCTATCCACTGCGCCACCACCTGGTCAGGCTATATATTATTGATTGTGTACTATATTGATACCCTATCAACCTGTCCCCTTACATAATTGTTACAATATTATTGACTATATTCCCTATGTTTTATTTAACATTCCAGTGACTACTGTGTAACTACTGATTCGTACTTCTTAATCCCTTTACTGTTATCACCCAACTCCCCCCCCCCAACGCCCTCCTACCTGGTATCATCAGTCTGTTCTCTGTATCTATGAGTCTGTTCCTATTTTTTTGTTTGTTTATTTGTCCTTTAGATTCCATTTATAAGTGAAATCACATGATATTTGTCTTTTTCTCTCTGTTTTATTTCACTTAGCATAATGATTTCATTTCTGTGTACAGGGGTTCATCAGTTTACAACAGTTTCAACATACAACATTTCAAGTTTACGATGCTCACTTCCATAAAAACTTTTAAAAATTGAGACATGAGTGTTTCAGTTTACACTGTTAGCATCGTACTTCCAGACTATGTGAGCGAATTAGTTCCAGACTAGCCTGGAACAATTTTTTAAGAAGGTAGAGAGGCCTGCAACAGATCCTGTACCCTCTACATCAGCTGCTTGTCAAGATGAAACACCTGTAGTACAGGTAGAATCATCCCCAGCATCTCCTGCATGTCCCCTAGGCAATCCTGATTCCCCTGACCTAGTATCTCCAGCACCTTCTGCAGGTTCTCCTGCCTCTGCAGCTTCCTCCTCCCAATAGGTCACTCTGTCCCACCTTGCAATGCTCCTTCCAATGTGCAAGCAACCACAGGAATAAAGGTAAGAAATTTTTTACACTAATTTTTTGTCATTTTTTTTCTGTTAATACAGTATAGTGTACAGTACATTATATTTATGTCCTTTCTTTTTTCTGTGGCTTAGTTGTGTTTTATGTTATAGCTTATGATTTTACAACTGTGTTAGAATAGGTAAGTAACTTAGGCTGGGGTGTGTTTGGACTTACAACAAAATTCAGGTTGCATCACTGACAACAAAAACAGAACTGTGTCGTAACCTGAAGACCACCTGTGTATATCTGAAGAAACCCCAAACACTAATTAGAATGAATATAAACATTGTTGTTGCTGTTGAAGAAAAGAGGGAAGCTAGACAATAAAGACATAGAGTGGGGAATATGCAGTCACAGTTCCCCAGGTACTTGTGCTGGGTGGGAAGCTCAACTTTTACATCTCTCTGCTTTAACCTTTGTGTCTGGACTTCGGTGCTTCTACAGTGGCCCTGTTTCCTCAGTTCCTGACCTGAGATAACCTCACTCACTGACCTAAGTTTCTGACTGCAGCCTGCTTCACTGACTCGGACTTCTCCTGCCTGATGATGTTTCTGTGAGGGCTTGCTTTTCCATTCCTCTCCCAGGACCTTATGTTGACTTCTCAGAGTTTTTCTGTGTAATAAATCTGTACTCCTTCCTATCACCTTGCCTCTGTAGAGTTTACAAGGCACTTTCAAAAACAGTTTTTCATCTGCTTATAACAGCAATTTTGTGAAATAAGAATACATTTTATAGATGAAGAAACTGGATTGCTCTTCAGATTAGGTTGACTTACTTTTTTCTGTTTGCTTGGAGATAATTATTGCTAATAGAATACTAACCGATTCTGATAAGGCAAATGATGTCTATTGGGGCAGGTGCCCACTTAAAATGACTCAAATGGAAAATAAGTAAAATAAGAATAGAATGTTCTAATATATCCCCAAACCACAAATACATAGTGTTCATAGCCACAAAAAGCTTGCCCTACATTGGGATGGACTTAATAGGGTATCACATTTACTGAATAAAAGATGGTCTATTGTGAGCACTCAAATGATACTGGGGGTCTTAGCATTCAAGACTGGGCATGTGGCTTAAATTGGCATTCTTAAATTTGCCAGATTTTTAAACTCAGTCCAGCAAGTAACTCCAGGCTGTTTTGGCAAACATGACAAATTTGCCACTCTTCGCGCACTGTGCTCAGTGCATGAAGCACTGCCAATGTTTCTCTCTCTGCTGGTTTCATCATAAACAGGGACTAGGGCAACGGTCCATAAAGAGGCCAGACATATAAGCCCAGAGCAAAAAATGATACACTTGAAACACTTAATGGGTATTTTCTTGGTGATTTCATATTTGAATCTAATTAAGTTCTCCACAGTTTTAATTTAATTTTTAATTTATTGATGTGTGTGTGTGTGTGTGTGTGTGTGTGAGAGAGAGAGAGAGAGAGAGAGAGACAGAGAGAGAGAGAGAGAGAGAGATTTGCTGCTCCATGTGTTTTATTCATTGGTTGCTTTTTGAACGTACTTTGATCAGAGATTGAACCCTCAACCTTGGCTTATCTGGATGACACTGTAACCAACTGAACTACCTCTCCAGGAATCTCCACAGGTTTTCAGGCAAATACAGAATTTTCTAATATCTGCCCTCTCCCCACAATTATCATATTCACCAGCATTCTTCTCAAAATACACTGTATACAAGAGTTGGAGAGGCTGTGGAGAAAAAGGAACCCTTATTCACTGCTGGTGGGAATGTAAACTAGTACAACCATTAGGGAAGAAAGAATGGTTGTTCCTCAAAAAAATAAGAATAGAACTACCCTATGATCCAGCAATCCCTCTACTGGATATCTACCCCCAAAACTCAAAAACTTTGGTACATTAAGACACATGCACCATCATGTTCATTGCAGCACTATGCACAGTGGCCAAGACACAGAAACAACCAAATTGTCCTTCAATAGAGGACTGGATAAAGAAGATGTAGTACATATATATACAATGGAATGCTACTCAACCATAAGAAAGGATGACCTATTGCCATTTATGCAACAGGGATGGACCTTGAGAATATTCTACTGAGTGAAATACGTAAATCAGAAAAAGCTAAAAACTATATGATTTCACACATGGGTGGCATGTAAAACTAAGACTTGTGGTCATAGACAGGAGTGAAGTGGTTACCAAAGGAAGGGGGTGTGGGGGAGGTGTGGGGGAGGCAGAGGGGGAAAGATAGTAGAGAGGGACAGATATTTGGTGATATAGAATGATTTGACTTTGGGCGATGGGTATACAACATAATCAAGAATTCAAATGCTATAGAAATGTTTACCTGAAGCCCATGTACTGCTATTAATCAATGTTACTCTGATAAATTTAATTTTATGAATTAAAAAATTAAATTGTATACAGAGCACATATATACAAAATGATTTTACATAGTCAAAATCTTCATGTAACCATATTTTATGGTCAAAAGATTCTCCATGTAATCTTTTTCTTTTGAGAATCCTCGTTTATACATATGCATTATTTGCTTGCCATTGGGGAAATTGATTTTTCTTTTAGAAAACATGATGATGGAATTTCACTGTACTTATGCATCCTTTGCATCTAAAGAGCACTTAGTATCTTTCATATTTAATATATTTACATTATTCTTGACATTGCCATCCACTTGCTGGGTTTAAGTATGAACATCAAATTTATCTGAGTTGCTTTACTATAAATGGGATAATAGACATTCAGGAAAATTAGGAGCTCGAAGCATAGTGAGTCAGCAGCAAAGAAAAGAGGAAGAGAATTAATTTATTAAGGACCTGCCATATGCTAGATATAAAGGCTTTCTTACATTATCCTGTTTAGACCTTACCACAACCCTGTGAGATAGGTGTTATCATTCCTGCTTAAAAGACAAGGGAACCAAGACTCAAAGGGATTAAGTGATTTGCCCAAGATCACACAGTTAAGTGGCAGAGCTGAATTATAACCTAATCTGTTTGAGAGGCCATGTTTCTTCCACTATGCATATGGCCCTGACTTAGTTCTCTATCCAGGACTATATCCAGATCGAATATTTTATTCAGTCTATCCTTTGGAAGACACAGTCCTTTAAGGCAACTCCTATAAATGATGTTCAGTAAAAAGCATACTGTTGTCTCTTTCCTGTAACTTTTTATGGTTTTTTAAATTATGTGCTCCTTTCTTTTCTCTAGATTTACTCCAGAAAGTATGGAGAGGGTGGCAATGGGAAGTGTGATTTGCTGAGTCGTGGTGAGTAGAAAATCAGTGGAAAATACTGTGATCTGTAACAGATGTGCCCAAAGATGTCTTAGAAGTTCATAGCTTTAGACTCCAGAGCTAGCTGTGATCTCTGTAGTAGATCTAGGAGGCCGTAAATATCTGTTTCTTAACCCTCTCCTCATGGTTAGCTCTAAAGAACCAACAGATCCAGAAGGGAATTTTGGGTTCCTAAACAATGCAATTTGGGTAGAGACATAAGGGAAAAGTGTCCCTAAAATTTGTTTTGTTCACTTAGAGTTGGCCAGATTGCAAACATACAACAGTTGTATTTCCCCAAATGGCCACTACAGTAGCTCTTATCCCATATAACTCTTCTTATCAGACAACTTTAACATTTCTCCCATTGAGAGGTGGACCCCACAGACCCTGCCTTGATTCTGGGTTGACTTGTGTGTGACAGAAAGGATGCTCTGTGACTTACAGACCTTAGTCATGATTCAGTTTTATGTGGCCTGGCTCTCATGGCTTGCTTACTCTTGGATATCAGCCCCCAGACCGTGAAAAAGTCTAAGCAAATCACAGAGAAACCCTCACTGAGAGAGACACATGGAGAAGAACTAAGACCCTGTCTTCACTGGCTCTGGCCAAGCTTCCAGCTGACAGCCAATGTCAACTAACAGGTCAGGTGAGTGAGTCATCTTGGCAGCAGACTCAACAGTCTTTAGCTGAGCTACCTCAGTGGTCTTTTTCAGCTGATCTGTGTGGAGAATACAAACCTTCCCAAAGCACACTGCCCAATTTGCAAATGTGTGAGTTAAATAAATGATTATTTTTATTTTAAGCAACTTGATTTTGGAGTAGTTTGCAACTGGAACAGAAAGCAAGATGCACATTAAAAATGATGGAAAATCATTAAAAAGTAGCACCTGTATATGAATAGCTTAGAAAGGTAAATGTACACTCAGGTATTATAAATCCCTATAATTAAACACCAAAGGAATTTTTAGTTCATTTCTTGCTTTTAAAGGTGAAATTTATAAAATGTGCATTTGGTACAAAATGTCAAGTAAGCATGTTTAGTCAGAGAGTTTATCCTTGCTCATTTCTTTAAAAAATGTAACACATACTGAATTAGGCCATGAACTTCAGAAAAAGAGAATTCTGTGGCAACAGAAGAAAAGGGAAAAACTGCTAATGTGTCATGAGATTTGTATTAAACACAATAATAATAATATCCTTTTGGGATTATATAATTCCATCTTTTTAAAAATCATAAAGATATTAAACAAGCTTTTTAGTACAGCAACATTGTCAACAGTGCCAGAGCAGTGGTTCTTTTGCTCTCCTCTTCTTCTTCTCCTCCTCCTCCTCCTCCTCCTCCTCCTCCTCCTTCTTCTTCTTCTTCTTCTTCTTCTTCTTCTTCTTCTTCTTCTTCTTCTTCTTCTTCTTTTCTCTCTCTCTCTCTCTCTCTCTCTCTCTCTCTCTCTCTCTCCTTCCCACCCTTTCTCAACAAAAAGGTGGAGCATATAAAATGTTATGATTTGCTTATGTTCAAGGAATAGACCAATCTGAGACTAGTCTATACTTACTCCCATAATGACTAAGGATGAGTGACATCATCATTTTAGATTTTTTATTAAATCACTAGCACTATGATAACTTTTCTCAATTAAGCAATTATTTTTCCAAAACATTGTTTCATTTTGCCCATCCTTTCCTGCCTTCCCTCAACCAGGTGCTTTCCCTTCTATTTTCCCATTCTTCTTTTGATTTCCAAGACTCTCACCAGTTTTCACTCTAACTTGGTTAAAATAACTTCCATGTCGTCCCAATCATTATGTTGATGTTATTCATTGCCTTTTTTTTTTTAATTAGCCTCACTACTTTCCATATTTATTTTACCAATAATAAACATTTATTATTTATTTATTTATTTATTTATTTATTTATTTATTTATTTATTTATTTTGTATTTTTCTGAAGCTGGAAACGGGGAGAGACCATCAGACAGTCTCCTGCATGCGCCCGACCGGAATCCACCTGGCACGCCCACCAGGGGGTGACGCTCTGCCCACCAGGGGGCGATGGTCTGCCCCTCCGGGGTGTCGTTCTGCTGCGACCAGAGCCACTCTAGCGCCTGGGGCAGAGGCCAAGGAGCCATCCCCAGCGCCCGGGCCATCTTTGCTCCAATGGAGCCTCGGCTGCAGGAGGGGAAGAGAGAGACAGAGAGGAAGGAGAGGGGGAGGGGTGGAGAAGCAAATGGGCGCCTCTCCTGTGTGCCCTGGCCGGGAATTGAACCCAGGACTTCTGCATGCCAGGCCTACGCTCTACCACTGTAATAAACATTTCTTAAAACTTATTATGTCCCCGGTATCTTGAAGTTTTCTTTAGGGTTCTTATTTCTTTCTGCTTTTCTGATTTTAGCACCCAAACTTCAATTCCTTGTTTTGTAACCTAAATTCTAGTCTTTCTTTTCATGTCACCTAATGATTTTTCTTTCAATCATATTCTCAAGTTTATTAATTTTTTCTTTTAAATTGAGCCTGACATTGCTGGGGCTTAAAACTCTCCCAGGTAGCCATCTTAGAACTCCTGCTCCTCTTTGTCCCATCAAACAGCACAGTCCTGTCTGCTTCTTTTCTACTGACTCTGGCAACTGCTGGAGTCATGCAGGAATTTATCTTGTTTTTCTTGTCTCTCCCAGAGAGACTTTACATTCTGTGTTCCTCCAAGGCAGGAGCTGTGTCTATTGCTTTAAATTCTTCACATTTCTCCTGTAATGTGATTGGTCACAAAAGTATTTGACAAAATTTAGCAAAATGGAGAAACAAATGGCTTTATGATCAATCTGTCGAATTTGCAAATGAGTGTGACTCTACAAAGAAGAAAATAGATTATGGATATTAGAAGTGGGTGTGATGTAAATGTATTCATTTGAAGACGTTCCATTTGTTATTAACATATTTAAGTGTGGGTATTCTAAACTCTTCAATATTATTACTATATGCAGAGGAAGGGAGTTTATAAAAAAACAATATTTTAAAAGATAGATCAATAGCAGATATGGTACTTAATTCTTTAATATTTAAATTCTAGAATAGTTCTCAATCTCTTTAGACTTGTTTCATTAATAGAGTACATTCACATGAATAAATTACATTTAGGAAATTAACAATAATAAGATGATGCAGAATTGTGAGCTCTAGGATTTTATGAACTGATTATTTTTCATCCTTTATAGATGTGGCATACATAATTAGCTTTCCTCACTTTTCACCTTATATGTTCTCATATATTAGTGGGCTTCCCAACAATCTTTCTGTTTCATCTCATTATGTGTAGTTATTTCCCAGTGTTGTTGAAAATGGTGTTGAAAAGAGGACAAGCATTGTCAGTTGTTGATGTTAATTGCTGCCCACAACCTGAGAAAGGAGGCAGAGATGGATGCTCCAGGATGCTCCACGTATGCTTAACGCTGGGCCCCTCCTCCTTCATCAAAATGGGCTACCATTCCTGTTAATGGTCTATACTGGAAGTTGGAAAACCGTCTAAATCAAAACACATCTATTGCTTGTTATCTAGTGGAAGAGGCACTCTGAGAGCAGAACTCAAGAATAAGATTCATTGAGCTACTTTTGTTTGCATTTCTTGAATAACTGAAACTGAACTGGGTTTTTGGATATAGTTCAAGGTGAAGCCCCATTTTCATAGAAGCTTTTCTTGGCATGAGCCCTTCTGCTGTGAGCCCCAGGAACTGTCTGAGTCTCAGGTCAGAGCTTTTGTTGGGTGGCCTCCCACTGTGCCTGGAGTGGCATTGCAGGTCGCTCATTGAAAGTACAGGCAAGACATTCCAAGTTAGTGCAATCTTCCCTGGACCAGGCAGAGCAATATTGAATGTGGTATCCAGAGGAAGGCTGGAAATAATAGTTGGATTGAAAATTTGTCTTTATGTCACATTAAAATTCATGTAGTTAAACTAGTTCGGATGGTAGCTGAGCATAATCATGCAGAATTGTACTGTTCAATATGTTAGCCACTAGCAAAATGTGGCTACAGAGTACTTAAAATGTGGGCTATTTTGAAATGAGATGTGTTATAAGCAATAACTTAGTTCAAAGAAAAGAATGTGAAATAATATTTTTATAATGAATTCATCTTGAACTGATAATGTTTTAAATGTATCAGGTTAAATAAAATACCTTATTAAAATTAATTAAAATTAAAAATTCAACTGTTTCTTTTTGTACTTTTAAAAAATGTGGTTATTAGAAAATTTGAAACCTCATATGTAGTTCACATTTTATTTACTTGTGCAGTGCCAATTTAGAGATTTTTAGTAAGGCAGACCTAGCTTTGAGTCCTGGCTCTGATCCATGGAAGTCATTTAATTTCTCTAAGTCCCAGTTCCTTCTTGCATAACAATGTTACTCACCGTAGTGTTTTTATGAGGATTAACTGAGAAAATGTTGGTAAAGCACTTGACACAGACCCTGGTACAAGATAAATACTTTTTAATTGTTTAAATAAAAGCCTAAGACTAATATTCCCAAAATCTAAGCTCTCCTTTTACTACTAACCACTTATTTGTCATTAAAAAAGTCACTTATTCTTTCTGTTTCTCAGTTTACTTGTGCATAAAATTATGGGTTTGTACAACATATTTTCAATTATCTAATTCACTCAAAACATTTGGTCAGTTGTGGTCACAAGACCTAAATTCATCATGTGTGTGTTAGTTAAGGAAAGACAGGAGCACAGCAGTGCATAAGACACAGTATGAGATACCCATTTTGTCTGCTTAGTCTGCTCCGTGCCCCTTTCTGGAGACTTCCTTTTCTGCCATAGCTATCGTTTTAGTTGGAGTAGCCATGTGAATACAACATGCCTGTCCCCTGATCATAGTTAATTGGTAGAAGGGGGGCACTTATCCAAGTGGGCCAGGCTTTCCTGGGAATTTTATTTGATAGTAGAGATTGCACATCTATTTGGTTTATTCTTGAGTGGAGGTGATCTCAATTGAAGAGTTATCAGCAGTATCTGTTACCAACTCTATAATAGAAAGACTAAAACTAGGTCAGGCTCAGGAATGATACCAATGATTTGGCTTGAGAGAGAGAGAGAGCTGGTCTGTGGTAACAGCAAAGAATGAAGCAGATGCACAGAAAGGAGCAGGGAACAGAAAACAGAGAGAGGTCCTCTTGGGTCCTTGTTATGGTCCAGTCTTGAATTCAGTTCATTTCTGGGGATGGGCTGTATCTCCACCTTATATTATGGGAGCTATCTCCAGATTTTTAAAACAAAACCAAACCTCATTTTGCTGATGTTATTCAAATAGATTCCCCTTATTTGCAACCTAAAAGTTTTTATTATTATTATTTTATTTTATTAATTTTAATGGGGTGACATTAATCAATCAGGATACATAGATTCAGAGAAAACATCTCCAGGTTATTTTGACTTCTGATTATGTTGCATACCCATCACCCAAAGTAATATAGTCTTCCGTCACCTTCTATCTGGTTTTCTTTGTGCCCCTTCTCTCCCCCCCACCCCCTCTCTTTCCCTCCCCACCCCCTGGTAACCACCACACTCTTGTCCACATCCCTGAGTCTCATTTTTATGTCCCACCTGTGTATGGAATCATATAGTTCTTAGTTTTTTCTGATTTACTTATTTCACTCAGTATAATGTTATCAAGGTCCATCCATGTTGTTGTAAATATCATCATTTCTTATGGCTGAGTAGTATTCCATAGTATATATGTACCACATCTTCTTTATCCAATCATCTATTGAAAGGCTTTTTGATTGTTTCCATGTCTTGGCCACTGTGAAAAATGCTGCAGTGAACATGGGGCTACATGTGTCTTTACATACCAGTGTTTTTAAATTATGGGGATATATTCTCAGAAGAGGGATTGCTGGGTAATATGGTAGTTCTATTTTTAATATTTTGAGGAACCACCATACTTTCTTCCATAATGGTACAACCTAAAAGTTTTAACTAATGTGGATATGGTTTTTATATTTAGCTCATGGTGAGACAATAGAGAGAAGAAAAGAATGGCTGCTAGAGTCGGGAAAGGCTTATAATCAAAGTAATGTTTGAGGTAGGTCTTATGGGAATAAAATAGGTCTTCCAGGTGGAGAAGGAAGGGAGGACATTTCTAGGCAGATGCAAATGTAAGTATAAAGAGAGTGTTACAGTGAGAAAATGATGAGTAGATTAGTTACTAGAGTAAAGGACCTATTGGGATTTTTCAGGATCTAAATTTACTTTTAATTCTAAACAGTTCTTAGAAATATCTAGGACAGAAAGGTAGGGAGACAAATAATGACCTCAGAGTAAGGAGACTTGGCTTTTGTCCCACCCTGACATGGATTAACTGTGTCACCTTGGGTAATTTGCCTCACTTCTTTGGGAATTGGTTTCGTAGTTTGGAAAATGAGGAGGTGGATTACATTATCTCTATAGTCCCTTTCTGCTCAAATTCTGTGATTTTGTCACTTCACTCCAACAGAAAAACTTTGCCACTGCTGATAAAGCATTTCTACTAGGTTTGACTATGGCAATTATTCAATCTGTATATGTTTCACTTCCTGTCAAAAGTGTGATGTGATATAC
Organism: Saccopteryx bilineata; assembly: GCF_036850765.1. NCBI lineage: Eukaryota > Metazoa > Chordata > Mammalia > Chiroptera > Emballonuridae > Saccopteryx > Saccopteryx bilineata. Next base: position 84,491,732 of record NC_089493.1, on the reverse strand, counting down.
ATATACGACATTAAAGAAGTCATGGCCCAAAGACTTATTTCATAAACTAGGGAATTATGAAAGTGAATTTTAATCATTGGTATCATCCCTGAGCCAGACCTAGCTTTAATCTTTCAATGTTTTACTTTCTGCACCTGTGTGATGGGCCCAAGCAAATACTTGTTGCAAAAATAGTAAATGACTGAGTTCTGAGGTGGAAAAAAAATATCATCCTATTTAAATATGAAAAATAAACAAACAAAAATATTTCCTATGAGGATGCCTCTAAGAATGCTTTTTAAAAAAATTTAGCTCCATAAAAGTATCACAGAAGGTGGTAATAAGAATGGCAGATTTGTAAAAATTCACATGCTTCCAAGTCAGAGTGTTTCTTTTATGTGCACCTTTTATATTTCCTCCTACCTATCTTTGGATATCAGAAAAGGGGATTCCTACTTTTTTCATTACATAGTGTGACAACCTTTTGGCAACTTGGTTTTTGAAATCTCCTCTGTTTATATCCAAGGACAAATATTCCATGGAAACAAGTGATACAGATGCCATTTACTGAACACATGTGTTATCAGGCATGAGTGTATTTGCTAAGTGGAATGGGCTCCTAGCCAGGAGAAAGGGGGTTGTGGGCACAGGTGATGCTAAATGATAAATAAAATAATTAAAATCACAACAGTGAGCCAGATTATGAGTAGAAAAAGGGAGCTGGACATCCACTGTGCCTGGGAAGGATCTGGCTTTATGTTCATTGTGCTCTAATGTGACCTCTTTCAAAATACATAGATGTTGAAGTTTGGTTTCACTGTTGGTTAGGTACTATTTTTTAAAATGATCATAACCAAGAAGTCAACTAGCATACTATGGTTTATAGTGAAAGTGTTTGTACACCAATTACATTCTTTTCAGTAGAATCCCCTTTCTAAGGTAATATGTTCACAAAAATTGCTTGGGTTTTAGATAACTAAAATGTTAAGTGTACCATGATGTCTTATCTCTACTGCACCAGTAATTAAACTGCAAATGTGAGAACTTTATAGTCTATCATACCTTAAACTTTTTCAAAGCATATTTGTATCTTATTACTTTTTACAAATTATTTTTATCAAAAGTAATCTTATCAGGCTAATCAAGACACAGTTAATAGTAGAGATAATCTGTAAATATGACTAGCTTGGATAATATGGACAAAAACTAATATAATAGAATTAGAGGAAAGCATTTGAGGATTTATAAGATTATTATAAGAGTTTATATTTAGATAAAATAATATGACAAATTGGTAGAGTTATCAAATCTAGAAAGATACAAAATTTTAAAAACTGTTTGGATAAAAATGCATAATATTCAAAGAGAGAACAGTTCTAAGAATGCTAGAATCTAAATACAGTGCAAATGTTAGAAGCTAAATACAAGGCCTGATCCAAGAAAAAACAATTATTTTAAATAATTTTATTTTTTTAATGGGGCGACATCGATAAATCAGGATACATATATTCAAAGATAACATGTCCAGGTTATCTTGTCGTTCAATTATGTTGCATACCCATCACCCAAAGTCAGATTGTCCTCTGTCACCTTCTATCTAGTTTTCTTTGTGCCCCTCCCCCTCCCTCTTTCCCTCTCCCACTCCCCCCTCCTCCCCAACCACCACACTCTTATCAATGTCTCTTAGTCTCACTTTTATGTCCCACCTATGTATGAAATAATGCAAGAGAAACTGATAACAAAATAAACAGACAGCCAACTAAATGGGAAATGATATTTTCAAATAATAGCTCAGATAAGGGCCTAATATCCAAAATATACAAAGAACTCATAAAACTCGACAACAAACAAACAAACAATCCAATAAAAAAATGGGAAGAGGACATGAACAGACACTTCTCCCAGGAAGAAATACAAATGGCCAACAGATATATGAAAAGATGCTCATCTTCTTTAGCTATTAGAGAAATGCAAATCAAAACTGCAATGAGATACCACCTCACACCTGTTAGATTAGCTATTATTAACAAGACAGGTAATAGCAAATGTTGGAGAGGCTGTGGAGAAAAAGGAACCCTCATCCACTGTTGATGGGAATGTAAAGTAGTACAACCATTATGGAAGAAAGTATGGTGAAAATAGAACTACCTTATGACCCAGCAATCCCTCTACTGGGTACATACCCCAAAAACTCAGAAACATTGATACGTAAAGACACATGCAGCCCCATGTTCATTGCAGCATTGTTCACAGTGGCCAGGACATGGAAACAACCAAAAAGCCTGTCAATAGATGACTGAATAAAGAAGATGTGGCACATATACACTATGGAATACTACTCATCCATAAGAAATGATGACATTGGATCATTTACAGCAAAATGGTGGGATCTTGATAACATTATACGAAGTGAAATAAGTAAATCAGAAAAAAACAGAAAAAAACAATTTTTAATTAAGATATAATTATAATATAATAGCCTATTGGTTGTAGGTATACAATGTAATATGTTATTTGTATATATTGCCAGATGATCATCATATATTCTAATTAATATCTGTCACTATACATACAAAAATTTTTCTTGTGATGAAAATTTTTATGAAATACCCTCTTGCAACTTTCCAATATACAATATAGTGTTATTAACTATAGTCACCATGCAGCACATTACATTTCCATACTTCTTTATTGTACAACTATTTCGAGTTTCTACCTTTAGACCCTCTTTATTCATTTTGCCTAAGAAAACAATTTTTATACTCATATTTTTGTTATGATATGATTATTATGTAACAATTAAATACTCTTTATCTACCTGTGCTTAGTTGGAATAAATGTCACTTAGAAACTCTATGCAAAAGTCTTAGAGTTTTGTATAATTTTACTTGGTTTTAGTTTTCTAATGATGGACTACTAATGTTATAAATTTGGAAGTTACACCTGTATAATTGGAAATAAAGAAACCTATCATATGCCATACACTACACTGCACATTTCCATATATGTTATCTCATTAAGCGATAGGTTAAGTTGCCAAACTACCTGCTCAGTAAGCAATGGGATTACAATTCTGAATCCAAGTACAGCTGACTTTTCTTATATTTGGGAAGGGAAGACAATTTATATCCAGAAACCTCTGTAACTTCAGTATCGATAGTGATTCTACTTATCATAGTGAGTTTGTAAAAATAGATATTTGATGTTGAGGATATGTAAGTTTATAAATTTCTATAACTCTGTCCCCTCTTCTACCTTCCATTGTTCTTAATTTTCCACTCACTACTAACGGAGTCCTCAGAGCCTGGGATAGGAGCCAAATCTAAGCTCGTTATCCATTTCATGCAGATAATGGCATGCAGACAAATTAAAATGTACATGGCAGAACTAGGACAGTAAATAAGTCAAGGTAAAAATAAACTTCTAGAAGATCTCAAGAATCTTCAGCAATGTGTTGCTCTCCCTGCTGAAGAAAGAACTGTGTGATCTGCCCTCAGGAAAACAAGAGAAGGGATCCTTCTATTGGTAGAAGTTAGGCTTACAGACAGCTAAGACACCTGCCACCTCAATGGATTAGGGAAAGAGATGAATCACTATGAAAGATTATAAGAGTACAGCACTTTCCCAGTTAGACCTTTGTCCCCACCACTGTCCCCACCAGTCACCCTGATGCCCTCCCAAAGTCTGTAAGTGAAGCAACTGCTGAGAGCACTGCTCTTAAGACAAGAAAACATCGCAGACCACAGGTCACAGCTACTTTTCCCGTATACCACAAACAATATCTCTGTTCAAAACACTTCAGTCACAGTAATTATGATGCCTTAGACTATGAGGTGAATTCTGGGTAAAATACAGCCATGAGCCTTTCAGAGATTATGTTCTAATGAGATATAAATAACCAATGGACAAGTAGTGTGTTTCCATAGGGCTCAAACCATGAAGGCACTAAAATCCTAACTCCCATACTGTCTCTACAAAACTGTTTAACACTAGGAATGTCAGTGGAGCTAGGCTCAATTCTTTTCTTTATGAAACGGGCATGGAGATGATGACTTCCTTGCAGAATTATTGAGTTGTAAGTTTACCCATATTATTCAATATAATATTCACTTTCTGTAGTCTTTATCAAGAGGAAAGAAGTTGGTCTTGGGTGAGAAAAAAACTATTAAATACAGTTTTATAAATAACTAATTCAGATATTTTCTGAATAATTTTGCATTATCCAATTTAAAATATAAAGTCCTTCTGATACTTTTAGAACTGTAAATAGTATACAGGGGGTCCTCTGGTTATGACAATCTCAACATACGATGCTTCAAGTTTACGACACTCACTCCCATAAAAACTTTAAAAAAATTGAGACGTGAGTGTTTTGGCTTATGCCTTTAGCATCTTAATTATGGAACTACATGGGCAAACTAGTTTGGTTGTAAGTTGTGGAAGAATTCACAGTAATGCAACATATGAGTGAGGAAATTGGCGTCCCCCAGTATGCTTACCTATGCCATTTTGGACTGTTAACAGCACAAATGGAACATTTGTGTTGCTTTCTTTGGTAACCTTTTTGGCCCTTATAACAGCTCCTAAATGGAAGTCAGAGTCTTCAGATGGTAGTGCTTTGAAGAAGAGGAAAGCCATCACGATGGACATCACAGAGCTACTGGCATCACATGGAGAGGAGCTGTCTGCTGAGGACCTCATTCAGCTGGAGAAACAATTGATTGATGATGAAGAGATAGAAACCCCAGAATCCAAGAGATTTACTGCCAAGGGTTTAGCTGAAGGTTTTCCTATGGTAGAGGATGAGTTGGCAAAATTTCAGGTGAGGACCCCAGCGATGACAGATTCAGTAAGGCCTATAGAGTTGTTATGAATGCCTCGTAATGCTATAGGCAAATTTTGGAAGAGGAGAAGTCATCAACCTTCCAGACTAGTCTGGAACAATTTTTCAAAAAGGTAAAAAGGCTTGCAACACATCTTGTACACATTAGCTGCTTCTCAAGATGAAATACCTGTAGTACAGGTAAAATCATCTCCAGTGTTTCCTGTGTGTTCCTTAGGCAAACCTGATTCACCTGACCCAGTATCTCCAGCACCTTCTCCACGTTCTCCTGACTCTTCAGCTTCCTCCTCCCAATAGGTCACTCTGTCCCACCTTGCAATACTCCTTCCAGTGTGCAAGCCAGCCACAGGAATAAAGCTAAGAAATTTTTCTTTACACTCATCTTTTGTCATTTATTTCTGTTAAAACAATACAATACAGCAAAGTACATTTATGTCCTTTTCCTTTTTCTATGACTTAGTTGTGTTTTTGTGTTCTACGTTATAATTTTACAACTGTGTGAGGATAGGTAAATGACTTAAGCTAGGGTGTTTTGACTTACACTAAAATTCGGGTTATGTCACTGTTGTAAGAATGAAACTGTATCATAACCTGAGGACACCCATTGATAAATCTCCTCTTTTTTCTTTTTTTACACAGATGATAAAACTGAGAAACAGAGAAACTGAGAAAATTGCTAAAGTCTACTCAAGCTAATAAGTGGCCGGCCAAATTCAAGCCTTCTGATTTCTGCTCCAATGTTCTTATTTCTAGTTTTATGTTTGAGGATACTGGGGGTGGCTTACTTTGTCAGATCCTAAGTAGAAAATGAGTATGGTGACAAATGTTTACATTAGTGTTTTCATGTCCTCTTAACTTCTTTGTAAAATTCATTTTTTTATTCATATAACATATTGACAGCTGAGTGAAGTGAGAAGCATCTAGAAAATAGTCATTAAGTACTTCTGTATTTAAGCATATTACTATAGAATTTTGTTAGTGAAAGTGTCATCATCAATCTCCTAGAAGTTGTTACCTATATATATATATATACTTAATCCTATATTATAGATATGATTCTCTTTAAGGTTACACAGATTTATTCTTATCAACATAAATAAATTTATATAGATTATCATATTCATAAATTGGATTTCTTAAAACCACATAAACACAGTTAGAAAATTTTCTATATGTGCCAAAAAAGAAAAAAACTTCTTAGTCTTCACAGATTGAAGCCAATAAAGGAGTCATATGAAATCTAAATTATAACATCTCTAGACAGTGTAATATAATGCATAAATATATAATATGTCCTACCTCCATCCCTTATTTTGATTGATTTGTTTTTTATCACACCTGAATGAGTTTGCTGTTTTCCCAAGCCCAAATGGAAAATTTCTTATTATGGGTCCATCTTCCTTAAGCAGCCATGGTAAACCTTTCTCCTGATACAGAAAACACACATAGGATGACATTAATATCAGTGCTGTACTACCAGTACACAAAACCCAAAAGGCTGGCTGAAATCCCACTCTTCTCACATTCAAGAAAGCATATTTGATGTTTTATTGTTGTTATTGTTCTATTTCTTTAAAAAATGACATTGGTATTTTAATGGGGGTTACATTAAATCTCTATATTGTTTTGAGTAATATGAATATTTTAGCTATGTTGATTCTTCCAGTCCATGAACACAGAATATCTTTCCATTTCATTGTGTCTTTTTCAATCTCTTTTAATAATACTTAGTAGTTTTCAGTGTATAGGTACTTCCCATCCTTCATTAAGTTTATTCCTAGGTGTTTTATTCTTTTGGTTTTAATTGCAAAGCAATGATTTATTTTTTCATTTATATTTCTGAAATTTTACTCTTAGTGTATAGAAATGCCATGGATTTTTATATGTTGGTTTATATTCCACAACTTAATTGTATTTGTTTATTGTTTCTAATAGTTTTATTGATGGGGTTTTAAGAGTTTTCTATATATAGAATCATGTCAGCTATAAAAAGTGACACTTTACTTCTTCATTCCCTATTTGAATGCCTTTAATTTTTTCTCTTGCCTCATTGCTCTAAGATTTCCAGAACTATATTGAATAAGAGTGGTGAGAGTGGACATCTTTGTCTTATTTCTAATTTTAGAGAAATAGTTTTCTGTTTTTTACCATTGAGTATGATGTTGGCTGAGGGTTGTCATTTATGGCCTTTACTATGTTGAGATACTTTCCTTCTATACCCATTTTATTAAGTGTCTTAATCATGAAGGAATATTGTATTTTATTATATGCTTTTTCTGCATCTGTTGATAGGATCATACTATTTTTATCCTTTGTTTTGTTAATGTAGTTGAGATACTTTCCTTCTATACCCATTTTATTAAGTGTCTTAATCATGAAGGAATGTTGTATTTTATTATATGCTTTTTCTGCATCTGTTGATAGGATCATACTATTTTTATCCTTTGTTTTGTTAATGTAGTGTATCCCATTGATTGGTTTGTCTGTGTTGAACCATCTTTGTGTCCCTGGAATGAAACCCAATTGATTGTGATGTGTTTATTTTAATATATTGTTGTATTCAATTTGCTAGTATTTTGTTTAGGATATTTGCATCTGTATTCATCAGAGATACTGGTCTATAGTTATCATTTTTTGTGTTACCTTGGCCAGGTCAAAAGATGAAATAATGCTATTTGTGACAACATGAATGCACATTGAGAATATTATGTTAAGCAAATTAAGTCAGTCAGAAAAAGCTAAGAACCATAAGATTTCACTCATATGTGAGATATAAAACCAAAACTTAAAAAAAATTTAAAAATGCGAAACCTGAAACACATAGACATAGATAACAGTATGGTCCTGGCCTGACCAGGTGGTGGCACAGTGGATAGAGCATCAAACTGGGACACAGAGGACCCAGGCTTGAGACCCCGAGGTTGTCAGCTTGAATGTGGGATCATCGGGTTTGAACAAGGCTCACCAGCTTGAGCCCAAGGTCGCTTGCTTGAGCAAGGGGTCACTGGATCAGCTGTAGCCCCCCCTCCCAGTCAAGGCACATATGAGAAATCAATGAATGAACAACTAAGGAACCACAACAAAGAATTGGTGTTTCTCATCTCTCTCCCTTCCTATCTGTCTGTCCCTACCTGTCCCTCTCTCTCTGACTCTCTCTGTCTCTGCCAAAACAAAACCAAACCAAACAAAAAACAGTATGGTCCCTATGAGAGGAAAAGAGATGGGAGGGTAGTAAAGGGTAAAGGGAGCCCAATATATGGTGACAGAAGATGATTTGACTGTGGGTTTTGGGCACACAATACAATATGCAGATTATATATTATAGAAATGTACACTTGAAACTTATATAATCTTATTAAGCAATGTTTCCACAATAAATTTAATTTAAAAATATTGTTGTTTAAAAATGAAAAAGAAAGTATATCTGGTCTGACCTGTGTTGGTGCAGTGGATAAAGTGTTGACCTGGAAATGCTGAGGTCACCAGTTCAAAACCTGGACTTGCCTGATCAAGGTACATATGGGAGTTACTGCTTCCTGCTCCTTCCCCCTTCTCTCTCTCTCTCCTCTATAAAATAAATAAAGTCTTAAAAAAAAAAATGAAAGAAAGCATATCTTCATGAAAGTTGTATTTTGAAAGTAACAAATTAAACTCTACCCTCCTTCCTCTCTTTCTTCCTCTTTTTTCTTCCTTTCCATCTTTTATCTATCTATGTATCTATGTATCTATGTATCTATGTATCTATCTATCTAGCTATCTAGCTATCATCTATCTATCATCTTACTAAATCAACATCTATCATTGATTTATCTGTTTTCAAGTATTAGCATGTCAGCCTTTGTTGTAACTCATTTCCTAAGTGATCAGCTGTATCAAGAAAACATTGGTAGGGTTTTCTGTTTCACTTCTCCAGTCTCAGGGAGAAGTGATACAGACCTGCATGAGGTGTAGTGGATGAGTCACATGTGCCCTACCAGGAGCACTTGTACTACCCGATATTGCCTGGACTAGAAATCACAGAACGTGTGAAGGCATTTGACTATCATTTTTTTTTTGTCTTTGTGTACTTTAAATTCTTTATGTATACATTAGTGTTAAAAACTTTTTAGGGTCAGGTGTCTATAGGTTAGTCTGAATAGTGCACATGTGTATGTGTGTGGGGTAATGACAAATATCACTATTTTATTTTATTGTCTTATTGCCTCAAAGACTCTAGAGTCCTGGGAATACTGCAGACCACTCTCTGGCATACTTGTGGATGGTTACAAGGATGGTCTTTGCCATAAGGTAGACTGAGTAGGGGTTTAATTGGCCACCTGCCAGTAGAGGACCCCTGGTTAAGTCACTTTTCCTTTCTGTGTTTGCTTCCTTACCAGGAAAATGAGAATGAGTTCTGTAAGGACTGAATGAGGTAATTGATGTATATTAAGTGTTTCCAAAATTTCTGGCATATAGTATGAACTTAGTAATAACAATAATAATGATTATTAACTAATTCTGTTAACTCACAGCAGGATGTAATCAGCAGTTAGCAAACAATCATTTTATATTTTGTTCTCCACAAAGATGAGACATTCAAAGTGTAGGGTTGTGCAAGCGGGTGTCTATACCTCATGTCTAACTAAAGGGGCTATCCCTTGACTGCCAAAAGAAATTCCAAAAGGTTTTATTCCAAAAGCAAACTTGCTTCTGTGTGTTACACCTCAGGGAGTTACCAACATACAAAATTCTTTTACTATAATTCTACTTGTTATATTGATTGGTTTTACTACCTTAACCTTTTTGAGTCTGTTACTCTTTCATAAATGTTGTTAGTGTTTGGTGTACTAGATGTTAAATGGATAGTACAGTATATTGATTCTGAATCTAATTTTGGTTTCTAGGGTATTGAAGATAACTGAATCTGGCATTTAGAGCATTCCAATACTGTGTAAGGATTCTCTGAAATATTTCTGACTAGAAAAAAAAAGAAGACATAAGCACATTTAAAGAGTTCCCAGTAAAAATTAAATCTATGCAATTTTTTTTATTGAAGATATCATTAGGCAGCATTGAAGAACTAAATTTATTCCAATAATCATTACAATGATGAAAAAATTCCTTGCTTCAATAATTGATTTATGCTTCATTTAAATGTACAGAGTAGTTCCAATATAATTTCTTATTAACTCTAATGACAAATTTTAAAGTAGCATGACTCTGAAATAAAGATGAAAATTCTTCATACAACTTATTGCATTTAAATGGATTTAATATTTAATATTTAAAAAATCATTTGATGTAAATAGCTATCATGAATCACTGCAAATATACTAAGATGTAATTAAACGCTTTTTTCTTCTTAAATGCATCTACTTATTTTATAATAAATTATTTTTGTACACTTTCTTTTTTTAAGCCATGCTATTGAAATTATTTTGATGTGAAATAACATCAACTAAAATTCAGTAAATTTCTAAAAATCTCTTAGGAAAATTCAAAATACTAAATTATTGCTCAACATTTGTTTTTACCTTGCAATTATTTAAACATGTAGTAAACATTCATATCTAAGACAGAAGAAAAAAATATAAAACTTGGAGAAGACAAGTTTCTGTAGCTATAAAGCTTACACTAAAAACTGAACAAATTCAAACCACTCTGTGACCATGTTCTGCACTTAAAATTTTCTGTTCTGACAAGACGTCATCAGCTGGAGGTAGAGACAGCTTGTTATAGTTCCTACTGAGTAGATCCAAAAATCAGGCACCTAGGAGTTTAGTAGTCAAACCTAGAGGGTTGGGGAAGTTTCTGAGTCTTTCTTGTGGCACTGTGAAATTGGTTTTGTAGAGTCATTTCAGGTGTTATCCCTATTAGAAGGCTAGGCAATATGGGCTGTGAGCAGATTCTCTTTGACTCTTAAGAATGTGACCAAGATTCTCTCTCAGACACACACACACACACACACACACACACACACACTCAACCAATAAGAAAAAAATAGAATACTGGGACAATCTCTAATTCATATTCCATAAAGCATAAATGTATTTTGAATATACTATAAGATGTCAGGAGAGCATAAAGCATAGATGTATTTTGAATATACTATAAGATGTCAGGAGAGCAGCATTTCTGCCTGAGATAAGGCAGTTCCAAAAGCACTTGGGACTCAACTCTGTAAACTTGGTTGGTAGCACAGAATCTTGTGAAAGGACCCAAAAGACCTAATTGGGGTTCAGTTGCTCACCTAGCAGTGAGTAAGTGTTTAAGACCTCAGTTTTCTCATCTGTTATACAAAGACCATGATAATTTTCTAACAGATTCTTAGAACTCATAGAATTGCTATATAAGTTAATGGTGGTTAGTTAGGGTGACTATACAGTTTTTCATCTAAACCAGGACACTTGAGACAGAAAGAGGGAGGCATTGATAATTACACTGGGGCAATATGCATAAACCAGGACTATCGTGTGCAAAGAGGTACATGTGTTCACTCTAGGAGAACTTTTAAAACCAGAAAGCATTGTTCAACTATAACATGTGAAAATGGCAGTGGTGATAGTTTCTGAAACAGAGCTTCTAAACCCAATTCGACAAGGTACAATGAACTTTTTTCTCTGACATCATTGGAGGAAATGCAGCTGGCCCAACCTGAGAAGTTGACAAAGGACTACATGTGTTACTATGAATTCGGTATTTCTAGAGAACATCCTAACTGAAATTGAAAAATATTAAAATAGCTTTATAGTCAAAGTTTATAATTTTTTACATTAATATATACTCTTTCTAAAGCAATAATAAGCAAAGTTCTTTTCTCAATTTATCCTTTCTTTAAACCAGCATTTCAAATCATGTAACCAGAAATGACAGATGAGGATACTTTTGTGTTTTCCCAGGTTAATTGAGCTCAGAGAGAAGAAAGGTTGTATGCTATTTTGCAATTCTCATTATTATGGTTATTATTAATTTTGGCTAAGAAAATGAGTCTATTGAATTGAATAATCTTGATATTTCCATTGAGAAAATATTTTTTTATTACAAAACTATCTTTCCTCTTTATTTCTATTGTGCTTACAGAAAAGAGAATAAGGGGGCTAAAAATACCATATTTTTACAAGAATTTGATATAATTCCAGAGGTGAACAGCATTATTTATTGAAGTTTCTATTAGTATATCAACATTGTGCAAGGTGAAAAAATTCAGATGAAATACAATAAAGTTGGCTTTTTTTCTTTCTAGAACACTTTTATAAAAGATTTATTCTTTTATGACATTTTAGTATTAAGCTAGTTGTTAGAATCAGTGTTATCAGGAATTTTACTAAATAATGGTCCAACTGGTTATAGGATCTTTATTCCTAAGAATCCGTAGATGGCTTATATTTAGAATTACTTCTTTCACCTAAGGAATGTACTGTTTTCCTGTCACATACATCAGGATGGTGTCAACAAGAATAATTGCCTTAGTATATCCTGAGTAAAGACTAATAAGAACAAATTACATTACCAAACGCAAGAGAGATGATATTCATCTTCTTGATCTCAAACTGCACATATTTGAAACAGTTTTGAAACCACAGACTTCTTTTTACTAAAAGAATAAAAATACAAATCATTTGAAATAATAGATAATAAAAATGCTAAGCTTAAAATCCAAGAAACTCTTTCTGATAATTTCTAGGACTCAATTTTTCTTTTGATATATAACTGCATAACTTACAGGCTTATTACCTCATATTCTTTGTGAGAGAAGAATGAACCCTGTGCACACTAAGGTATGTTTATTTGAAGTAAAAAAGAATATAAGATATAGGACATAGTTTTATGACTTTAGTCTCCCTTGAGATTTTGATAACATCAACGATACTATAATAAAAGTAGAGTTTACAGTTTTTCCCCCAATTTCAGCTTGATTATGCCATCAGTTCATATAAATAGTCAGTGATATATATCTTAGAATTGTTTCACATAGTGAAACAATTGGATTTTGACACAGAAACACAGTATATTGTTTAGAATATATCTTATTCACAGGTTGTATTTTTTATATTTTATCCTCTTAATTTTAAAAGCATGCAAGTTCAACATCTCATAGTCTGAATACTAATGACACTAAAATTATACTTTTTTATATAAAGTCCTTTATTTATTATTTTTATTGTTACTTTTTAAGATTTTTCTCATTTTAGAGAGGGGAGAAAGAGATAGATGGGGGAGGAGCAGGAAACATTAACTTCCATAAGTGCCTTGACAAGGCAAGTCCAGAGATTCAAACCAGTGACCTCAGTGTTCCAGGTCAATTATTTATACACTGCGCCACCTCAGGTCTATTTATTATTTTTAAACATATGGGAGTTGTAAGGGAAAATGGTACTCATTGGACAGCAGCAAATCCAGATTCACATTCTTATTCATATTTCATTATATAACAGCTGCTATTACTGAGTACTTAGGATTATTAAGCTTAGTGTTTTCTCAGTGAGAACCCAGGGCCGATCAACTAATATTCTCCTTTAACAGATAAAGAAACTAACACTCAAAATAGGTTAAGTAACTTGGCCAACCCCCACATGTATTAAGTGTTGGTGCTTTTACTGGGACCCCGGCATCCTGATCCTAATACCTGAGTATTTGACTACATACAATAGAAGCCTTCTTACAAAAGCCGGTAGGGGCCAGAAATTGGTCAGTTAAGAGAACTCACTTTAGAAGAAGAATCATTAAAAACATTACAGACATACATGCTTAAGATCCTCTAATTTAAAATACATAAACATAGGGTCATTCACCATTTTATTTATTTTATTTATATATATTTTAATGTAGAATAAAAGCATTTTCTTTGACAATGGATCTACTGATTGAAATTCCATGGAACTTTCCTGTGGATACCATTACCATACTGTATTTTCCACAGTCTTGAGTTTCAGTATCATTAAGTGGTGCAAAAACATTTGTAAAGGAATATGAGTAAATTTCCATTCTAGAGACTTACGAGTTTGGTTCCAATGTTTTATAGTGGTCTCATCCACACATAAATGCACAGCAATTACTTTTTGTAAAAAGCAATTTGTCTTTATCCAGTTTAACATTCATCATTTTGATTTTTTAAAGAAAAACTCCTTGTATATCTATACTTATTTTATTTATTTAATTGTTATGAAATTACAGTAACTGCTACTTACATAAGCAAGATTAAAAGTGAAAATAATATGCCTTAGGAAGTATACAACTCAACTGGCATTCAATATATCCTGGGGACATCAATTTTATGTTTTAAAGAGGGAATGATGAATCTTTATTCTGCTCCTGGCTGTAGGGAGGCTGCACAACCCTCATGTTCTTTGTGCAGTGTTCCTAGAATCACTCTGAATGAAAGAAGTTGTATAAATGCAAAATAGGAAAAAAGGTAATATCAGGGTTGTTAACTGTACAGTGTAATAACACATAATCCAAGTATTGTGACTATAACATGTGCTCATTAAAGTGTATAGACACATATATGTATACTCTCAGGCTTAAATTTTAAATATTTAATGCAATTTTTATGTGTTTTTATAGTTTCCTAAAGGTCTTCTATTCAAGCATTAAAGAGATGTTACAAAAGTATTAGGAGCTAAAAAATATAACTAAATAATGTTTCTTCATTCAAACTGTACTTTTTAACATAAAATTGTTTAGGAGCCTATTACAAAACAATCTTTTATGCCATATATTACATTAAAATGACATGATAGCTATAACATATTTCAACTGAAGTATATATTGTTGACTTGATAAAATAATTTAAAACATGTCAACTAAAAACCTATAATGCTTACTATTTTAATAAAGTAAAACAGAGGTACTTTCATTCTAATAAGTTGTACTTTCTTATGCATCTAAGAGTATTCTCATTTTATCATATTTTAAAAATCCACACCTCATATTTTCTGTTACCTTATATAGATCATGCTAATTACACATGTTGTAAACCTTCTATTAGTCTTGTACTTGAATAAGATTTGTTTAATTTCAGCTGTCAAAGAATATGAAATAAAAAATAAACCATTCTGGTAACACTAAAAGTTAAAAGTAAATGTTTCATGAACATTCATAATTTCTAAATTGTGTTCTTCACCAGCACAAAATTAAAAGTGCAGAATATGTCTATTTGGAAAGTCTGATGACTTACTTTTCTGAGTGGTTTAAAAGAAAAATTTTCACAGCAGGTAAAACAAACTAAAAGTTTGTGAATGTGCATTTTTTTCCCTTATAATATGTAAAAAGAGTCATTTCTTATGATGTTTCATGAAATATTTTCTCAGTGATTTAGATCACAGTGGTAGAGTGTCCATGAATGGGATTAGTGATTAGTGCCCTTGTAAAACAGGACCTAAGAGCTTTCAACCCCTTCCACCATGTGAAGACACAGCGAGAAGATGGCTGGTTAAGAACCAGAAAGTAGGCTTTGGTCAGACACTGAAATTGCCTGCATCTTGACCTAGATCTCAGAACTGTGAGAATTAAACTTCTGCTGTTTATAAGACATTTAGACTGCAGTCGTTTTGTTAGAGCAGTCCAAACAGACGAAGACAAATCTCCAACCTACTTCTGTATGTCCAGGTAGCAGTCTGTGGCTGAATGTGGAATCACTGCCTCTGACGGTGACTACCTCTTGGAGATGGAGTTGGACTACAGGGAGAGAAAGAGTTTCATTCTTTTTTGTTGTTGTTGTTTTAAAGACTTTCATTCTTTACCCTCTACATTTCAAATGAGAGAGAAAAAGTGATGGTAAAATCATGGGTGCTTTTTATGTTCTATTTGTGGCTTTTATGTATTTTCTAAATTTTTCACAGCATACATATATATTAATTCTATTATATAAAGAGAAAGAAAAATTGAAGGCTTTCAGGAGGCCATCACTAAGTGGAGTAGTTTTAAAGATTTCTTTAAAGTGAAGGTACCTTTTTTACATCTGGAGATTGCTAAAATCTATACAGGCACCAGAAAGCGGTGCTTACCATTCTTCCTCTCCAACTGGATGTGAGACTATAGAGCCCTGAACCTCGGGCAAGAGGACACTAACCCCTGCCTGAGCTATGGTTGAAGAAAGGCCTGCAAACAAACATTTTTTTGCTGATCTGATTTCCTTTTAGGGCTTTCTGCTTACATTTATATTTTTTCTACATCTAAAAATTATCCTGTTCATTGCTTGAGCTAGAGATCTAGCTTCATTTTCTTTTATTCAACTTGAGTTTTTTGAGGTATAATTTACATACAGTACAATTTACTGTGAGATGATTTAGGCAAACATATGCTGTCATCACTACCACCAAAATTAAAATATAGACTGTCCCTCATCTCAAAAAGTTCCCTGTGATCCTTTGTGGTTAATTCCCTCCCTATTACTCCCAGTCTTGAACAATTGCTCTGATATTTGTCTCAGTAGTTTTGTATGACTTTTTCAGAAAGTCAAAGAAATGAAATGACACAGTAGGCTTCATGTAGAGTCTGGCTTCTTAGTATAATTTTTTTGAGATTGTTCCCTATTGTCATATGTGTATCAGTAATTTGTTCCTTTAAATTGCTGAGTAGTACACCATTATAAAGATATACCACCATTTGTTTATTCACTCACCAGGTAAAGGATGTTTAGTTGTTTCCAGGTTTTGGCAATGGTGAAAAAAAAAAGACACCATAACAAATATTTGCATATAGAGCTGTGTGTGGATATATATTTTCATTCTCTTAGGGAAACACTTAAGAATGATAGCTTCACTTCTTTTAAATGAAGAGTCAGGTGTCCCAATCCCATTTATTTTATAATCCACCTTTTTCACCATTTGTTGGGATGTTGTTTTAATGAAATATTATCTTCCCCGCTTACTGTTCTTTTCCAAGATTTCGTAGACACATTTTACACTTTTTTTTCCATTTGAACTTTTGTAGTTTAATGTGTTCCAAAAAGCAAACTAACATAAATCTTATTGTGATTCTGAAAGTGATACATAAAATATATCATACATATGTTAATTGAAGAAGAATCAATATTATTAAAACGTGAAAGTCTTCCCATTCAAGAGCACAGTATGTCTCTCATTTATTCACGTTTTATGTTTCTTAATTAAATTTTATAATTCTTTGGAGATGATGTCAGAATAATGGAGGAATGAGAGATACTCCTGATCTCTCCCTTGAAATTTCAACAAATTGAACAACTATAAAGCAGTGAAGGAACCTCAGCTGGGCTCACAGATGTGCCTGGAAGATCCATGCACCAAATGGACTAAGGGTGAGATGGGTGTACATTGAGGGTGGTGGACGATGAAATGCATTCACAGTAGGTTTGGAAAGGAGAGGAGACAAACCTGGAGTGACTGGAGGTTTTTTTCTGCTGGACTATGGAGAGGAGGGAAGCTCAGGCTCTCTGGATTTTGTCTGACGGGAACAGAAAGGGAAACTCGAACTGACTAGGTCTCCTTCTGCAGGAAGAAATAGTGAGATAGAGGGGAAGAGGGGGTGATACATCAAAGAGGCCAGAGCATGGGATCACAATCAGTGTTCCCATGGTCTGCCTGTAGCCCACACTCAGCAGTTACAGAAAACTAAAGTGTGGCCCCCAGCCTCCTAGATCCTGCCTTCCTCATCTTGTAGTACTGAGAGTGGCAGAGACAAACCCCACAGCTAGCTCTCCAGAACTACTCTCTCCCCTGAAGAATATATGTGCTCCCATCCAGTCCCCACATCTGTTGAGTCATGGGAAGGAATGACTGGAAGCCTGAGATTGCCATTGCTAGAGCCGTAAAGACAGAAAGCTGAAGTTTTATATTGAAGCCAGAAAGCCCTCAAAATACACCCCACCTACCAATGCTACTGCAGTCCTACCTACATCATTGTGACAGAGATAACAACATCTCAGCAGACAGCCTAGAAACTTCACAGAACTAAAAGTTGCAATACAGCAACACCTACTGGAAGAAACCTCTCAAAACCAAAATTTATTTTTCCCCTTTTTATTTCTTCTTATTCATTTTTTCTTTTTCATTATTGAATTTCATTTTTTAAAATTTTTATATTTTGTATTCTTATGCTTTTCTGGGTGTTTTATGATATTTTTGTTGGCTTTTAATTATTTTTCCAGTAGTTTTTCTTCTTTATTTGTCATAATTTTTTTATATTTTTTATTGTATATATATTTTAATTTTTTTAGTTTTTTTTTTTTGTTAGGATTCTTAACAATACCACTCTCAAATGCCTTCAAGAAAGAAGAAATCAAATACCATGGCTACACAAGACAGAAATATAGTTCAGAAAGAAAATGAAAAATCTTCAGAAAAAAACCTCAATCATATGATAAAGAATCCAAAATATACAAAGAACTCATAAAACTCAACAACAAACAAACAAACAATCCAATAAAAAAATGGGAAGAGGATATGAATAGACACTTCTCCCAGGAAGAAATACAAATGGCCAACAGATATATGAAAAGATGCTCATCTTCTTTAGCTATTAGAGAAATGCAAATCAAAACTGCAATGAGATACCAACTCACACCTGTTTGATTAGCTGTCATTAGCAAGACAGGCAATAGCAAATGTTGGAGAGGCTGTGGAGAAAAAGGAACCCTCATACACTGTTGGTGGGAATGTAAAGTAGTACAACCATTTTGGAAGAAAGTATGGTGGTTCCTCAAAAAACTGAAAATAAAACTACCTTATGACCCAGCAATCCCTCTACTGGGTATATATCCCAAAAACTCAGAAACATTGATACGTAAAGACACATGCAGCCCCATGTTTATTGCAGCATTGTTCACAGTGGCCAGGACATGGAAACAACCAAAAAGCCCATCAATAGATGACTGGATAAAGAAGATGTGGCACATATACACTATGGAATACTACTCAGCCATAAGAAATGATGACATCGGAACATTTACAGCAAAATGGTGGGATCTTGATAACATGATACGAAGCGAAATAAGTAAATCAGAAAAAAACAGGAACTGTATTATTCCATACGTAGGTGGGACATAATAGTGAAACTAAGAGACATTGATAAGAGTGTGGTGGTTACGGGGGGGAGGGGGGAATGGGAGAGGGATATGGGGTGGGGAGGGGCACAAAGAAAACAAGATAGAAGGTGACAGAGGACAATCTGACTTTGGGTGGTGGGTATGCAACATAATTGAACGACAAGATAACCTGGACTTGTTATCTTTGAATATATGTATCCTGATTTATTGATGTCACCCCATTAAAAAAATAAAATTATAAAAAAAAAAGAATTCAAAATTAAAGTCCTGAAAATACTCAATGAGATGTGAGAAGACAATAGGCAAATTAATGAGCACAGAAAACAAATTAATGAACAAAATGAATACCTCACCGAGGAGATTGAAACTTTAAAAACAGAGATGCAGAACTCAATGCATGAATTGAAGACTGAGGTAGCAAATTTAGCTAATAGAATGAGCCAGATAGAGGAAAGAATCAGTGACATCAAAGATAGGTAATTAGAGATGCTACAAGGAGAAGAAGAGAGAGACTCACACATTAAAAAAAAACTGAGAGAACTCTACAAGAATTGTCTGCTCCATCAGAAAAAGCAATAAAAGAATAATGGGTATATCAGAAGAAGAAGAGAGGGAGAAAAGGATGGAGAGCCTATTCAAACAAATAATTGATGAGAATTTCCCAAGCCTATGAAAAGAGTTCAGCCTCAAATCCAAAAGCAAACAGAATGCCTAGTTACCTCAAACCAAACAGACCTACTCCAAGGTACATCATATTAAAATTGTCAAAAATCAATGACAAAGAAAGAATCCTCAAGGCATCTAGGAAAGCCCATTATCAGACTTCTAAGCAGAAACTCTACAAGCCAGAATAGGGTGGACCTAAACATTTAAAGTACTGAAAGAGAAGAATTACCAGTCAAGAATACTATATCCATCAAAGTTATCCTTCAAACATGAAGGAGAAATAAAAACTTTTACAGACATACAGAAGCTGAGGAAATTTATCACCAGAAAACCCCTACATCAGGAAATACCCAAGGGGATTATTTGACCAGATACAAAGAACAAAACAAATCAAAAGTATAAGTAAAATCTCCAACAAAGTCACAATAAAAACAAGAATAACCTGTGACAACAATAACATAACAGGAGAAAGAATAAAAGTCTGCAGTAGCAAAGAAGGATGGAGTGCAGAAGCACTCATTAGACAAAGGACTCTTGTACATATGAACATTTTTTTCTTAACCTAATGGTAACTACCCACAAAAAAGCCACTACTGGAACACACAGCTTAAAAAAAGAAAAAAAACAGTGGAAAGAAGTATGAATACCATCAAACAAAAACAATTGACAGAAACAAAAAAGAGAAGAACCAAACAAGATACAGAGCTATCAGAAAACAAAACATAAAATTGCTATATAAAATCCTCAAGTGTTAATAATTATCCTAAATGTAAATGAACTGAACTCATCAATAAAGAGGCACAGAGTAGCAGATTAAATCAAAAAGCAAAACTCGGCCCTGGCCGGTTGGCTCAGTGGTAGAGCATCGGCCTGGCGTGCAGAAGTCCCGGGTTCGATTCCCAGCCAGGGCACACAGGAGAAATGCCCATCTGCTTTTCCACCCCTCCCCCTCTCCTTCCTCTCTGTCTCTCTCTTCCCCTCCTGCAGCCGAGGCTTCATTGGAGCAAAGATGGCCCGGGTGCTGGGGATGGCTCCTTGGCCTCTGCCCCAGGTGCTAGAGTGGCTCTGGTTGCGGCAGAGCGACGCCCCGGAGGGGCAGAGCAACGACCCCTGGTGGGCAGAGCATCACCCCCTGGTGGGCATGCCGGGTGGATCTCGGTCAGGCGCATGCGGGAGTCTGTCTGACTGTCTCTCCCCGTTTCCAGCTTCAGAAGAATACAAAAAAAAAAAAGCAAAACTCAACCATATGCCGCCTTCAAGAGACATATCTAAGCTTCAAGGACAAAAGCAGATTCAAAGTGAAAGGTTGAAAAATGATTCTCCAAGCAAATAATAACCAAAGAAAAACAGGCATAGCCATACTAATATATGACAATGCTGACTCCAAGACAACAAAGATAACCAGAGATAAAGATATACATTTTATAATGATAAAGGGGACATTGTATCAAGAAGACATAAAACTTCTTAATATATATGCAGCAAACCAGGGAACACCAAAATATATAAGACGTCCACTAACTGATCTAAAAATAGAAACAGACAAAAATGCAATCATACTTGGAGATTTCAAAACACCATTATCTGCTTTGGATAGATCGTCCAAACAAAAAATGAATAAAGAAATATTAGCCTTAAATGACACTCTAGACCAAATGGACATAATAGACATTTATAGGAAATTTCACTCCCAAACATCAGATTATACAGTCGTTTCTAGTGTGCATGAACCATTCTCAAGGATAGACATATGTTGGGCCATAAAACTAACAACAACAAATTCAGGAAGATTGAAATTATACCAAGCATATTTTGTGATCACAAGGTTTTGAAATTAGAACTCAGCTGTAAAAAGGAAGTAAAAAATTCATAAACATTTGGAAATTAAACAATATATAGTCATCCCTCACCATATTGTGGTTCACTTTTTGTGGTCTCACTGTATTGTGGATTTTTAAGTTGTATATATCTAATTTTATATTGCAGATTTTTCACTATATTGCAGGATTTTGCAGTATATAATAAATATTTTTATTAATTTAATTACTTTATGGTAAAATAATAAAATAAGTGTTGGAAAGGTTAATAACAGTGTGGAAAAGGTTTATAAAAGTGTGGGGAGGGTTTATAAAGACTTAAAATATATATATAATAAAATAAATATAAGATCACTATTTCATGGAAATTTGTCTATCGCAGGGGTTTCTGGAACCTAACCCCTGCTATATAGACAAGGGACCATTGTTCTAAAAAATGACTGGGTCAAAGAAGAAATAAAAGCAGAAATCAAAAGATATATAGAGACAAATGAAAATGATAACAGGATATATCAAAATTTCTGGGATGCAGTGAAAGCAGTAATAAGAGGTAAGTTTATTTTTATATATATAATTATACCTATATATATATAATTAAAGGCTTATCAAGAAACAAGAGAGATCCCAAGAAAACAACCTAATATCACACCTTAAAAAAACTAGAAAAAGAAGAACAAAGGCAACCCAAAGTCCCCAAAAGAAAGAAAATAGTAAAAATTAGAGCAGAACTAAATAAAATAGAGAACAAAAACTGTAGAAAAAATTAATATAATGAAGAGCCAGTTCTTTGAAAAGATCAAGAAAATTGACAAACCAGTGGCTAAACTCACTAAGGAAAAAAGAGGAAGGACTCATAAACAAATTCTGAAATGAAAGAAGAGAAATTTCCACAAACATCAGAGATATACAAAAAATCATAGTAGAATATTGTAAAAGATTATATGGCACCAAATTCAACAACCTAAAGGAAATGTAAAAATTCCTAGAACTATATAATCTTTCTAAACTGACTCATGAAGAAGTACAAAACATAAATAAACTTATAAGCAGAGAGAAAATAGAAACATCTATCAACCCCCCCCCCAAAAAAAAACAACTAAAGTCCAAGACCAGATGGTTACACTAGTAAATTCTACTAAACATTCAAATAAGATTTGGTACCTATCCTTCTCAAAGTCTTCCAAAAAATAGAATAAGAAGCAATACTCCCCAACATATTTTATGGGGCCAATATAATGCTCACAACAAAACCTGGCAAAGACAACACACACACACACACAATGCACACACATGCACCCACACACAAAACTATAGACCAATATTTCTAATGAATACTGATGCATTAATCCTAAACAAAATACTTGAAAATCAAATACAGCAACACATTAAAAAATACATCACAAGCAAGTGGGATTCATTCCTGGAGCACAAGGATAGTTCAACATATGGAAATTTATCAATATAATACACCACATCAGCAAAACAAAGAACAAAAATCATATGATTCTATCAATAGATGCAGAAAAGGCATTTGATAAGATACAGCATCCCTTTATGTTTAAGACACTCCATAAAATCAAAATAAAAGGTAAGTACTTCAATATAATAAAAGTCACATATGACAAACCATCAGCTAATATCATACTAAATGGTGAAAAAAAAATGAAGGCTTTTTCTCTAAAACCAGTAACAAGACAAGGGTGCCCACTCTCTCCACTCTTATTCAAAATAGTTCTGGAATTTTTAGCCAGAGTAATGAGACAAGAGAAAGAAATAAAAGGCATTCATATTGGGAAAGAATAAAGGTATCACTTTTTGCAGATGATATGATCCAGTATATAGAAAACCCCAAAGTCTCCACCAAAACACTATTAGAAACAATAAACCAATACAGTAAATTGCAGAATAAAATAATATACAGCCTGACCAGGCGGTGGCACAGTGGATTGAGCGTCAGACTAGGACGCTGAAGACCCAGGTTTGAGACCCTGAGGTCATCAGCTTGAGTGCAGGCTCATCTGGTTTGAGCAAGGCTCTCCAGCTTGAGCCCAAGGTCACTGGCTCAAGCAAGGAGTCACTCGGTCTGCTGTAGCCCACTGGTCAAGGCACATATGAGAAATCAATCAATGAACAACTAAGGAACTGCACTGAAGAATTGATGTTTTTCTCACCTCTCTCCCTTCCTATTTGTCTGTCCCTATCTGTCCCTCTCTCTGACTCTCTCTGTCTCTGACACACACACACACACACACACACACACACACACACACACACACACGTCTACTGCTTTTCTATATGCCAATGGTGAACCTTTGGAAAATGAACTAAAAAAACAATTCCTTTTACAATTGCAAAAACAACAAAAGAATAAAGTACCTAGGAATAAACTTAACAAAGGATGTGAAGGACCTATATACTGAAAACTATAAAACATTATTGAAAGAAATTGAAAAAGACACAATGAAATAGAAAACTATTCCATATTCATAGATTGTAAGAATCAACATAGTTAAAATGCCCTTATTACCAAAGGAATATACAAATTTAATGCAACCCCCATCAAAATCTGTCTTTTTTTTTTTTTTTTTTTTTTTTTTTTAAAGAGAGAGTCAGAGAGAGGGATAGATAGGGACAGACAGACAGGAACGGAGAAAGATGAGAAACATCAATCATTAGTTTTTCATTGCAATACCTTAGTTGTTCACTGATTGTTTTCTCATTTGTGCCTTGACCATGGGGCTACAGCAGACCAAGTAACCCCTTGCTCAAGCCAGTGACCTTGGGTACAAGCTGGTGAGCTTCTGCTCAAACTAGATGAGCCTGTGCTCAAGCTGGCAACCTCGGGGTCTTGAACCTGGGTCCTCCACATCACAGTCTGATGCTCTATCCACTGTGCCACCAGCTGGTCAGGCTCAATGTCATTTTTTAAAGAAATAGATAAAAAAATTACCAGGAACCATAAAAAACCCCAAATAGCCAAAGCAATCCTGAGGTAAAAGAATAAAGCCGAAGTATCACACTACCTGACTTCAAATTATATTATAAAGCCCCAATAATCAAAACAGCATGGCATTGGCAGAAAAAACAGACATACAGAATAATGGAACAGAATTGAGAGCCCAGAAATAAAACCACATATATATGGATAAATCATCTTCAACAAAAGAGCCAAAAACACAGAATGGAGAAAAAAAAAGCCTCTTTAATAAATGGTGCTGGGAAAGTTGGAAAACCATATGCAAAAAAATAAAACTTGACTACAGTTTGTCCCCCTGAAAAAAATTAATTCAAAATGGATCAAAGATCTAAATAAAAGACTTGAAATTATAAATTCCACAGAAGAAACATAGGTACTAAGCTCATGGACATTGGCCATAGAGAACAATTTATGAATTTGACCCCAAAGGCAAGGGAAGTAAAGGCTAAAATCAATGAATGGGACTATATCAAATTAAAAAGCTTCTGCACAGCAAAAGAAACTGTCAACAAAACAAATAGGCAGCAAACTAAACGGGAAATGATATTTGTAAACAACAGCTACTATAAGGGATTATAATCCAAAATATATAAAGAACTCACAAAGCTCAGCAATAAACAAGAAAACAATCCAATTAAAAAAATGGGCAGACGACCTGAACAGACACTTCTCCCAGGAAGAAATACAAATGGCCAACAGCAATGTGAAAAGATGCTCATCTTCACTAGCTATTTGAGAAATGCAAATCAAAACTACAATAAGATACCACTTCACACCTATTGGATTGGCTATTATCAACAAGACAGGTAATAACAAGTGTTGGAGAGACTGCGGAGAAAAAGGAACCCTTATTCACTGTTGGTGGAAATGCAAATTAGTACAACTGCTACGGAAGAAAGTATGGTGGTTCCTCAAAAAATTAAGAATAGTATTACCATATGACCAAGCAATCCCTCTACTAGATATTTACCCCCAAAACTCGAAAACATTGGTACATAAAGACACATGCACCCCCATGTTCACTGAAGCATTATTCACAGTGGGCAAGTCATGGAAACAACCAAAGTATCCCTCAATAGAGGATTGAATAAATAAGATGTGGTACAAATATACAATGAAATACTATTCAGCCACAAGAAATGATGGCATAGTGCCATTTACAACAACATGGATGGACCTTGAGGACATTATACTGAGTGAAATAAGTAAATCAGAAAAAGCTAAGGACTGTATGATTTCACACCCAGGGGGTATATAAAACTGAGACTTATGGACACAGATTAAAGTAATGTGGTTACCAGGGGAAGGGAACATGGTGTAGGGGGAAGGGAACATGGGAAATTTTGGAGGGAGAAAGGATGGGGCACAGGTTGTAAAGAGCGACAAATATAAGATGATGGAAAATGATTTGACTCTGGGTGATGGGTATTCAACATAACAAACAGTTCAAATGCTATAGAAATGTTCACTTGAAACTTATGCACTCTTATTGATCAATGTCACCCTGTTAAATTTAATTTTGTAAATAAATTTTAAAAATTAAAAAAAAAATTCTTCTTAGAAGTTTTAGCCTTGGCCTGTTTGCTCAGTGGTAGAGTGTCAGCTTGGTATGTGGAAGTCCGGGTTCAATTCCCAGTCAGGGCACACAGGAGAAATGCCCATCTGCTTCTCCACACCTCCCCCTCTTGTTTCTCTCTCTATCTCTCCTTCCCCCCTCTTGCCGCCATGGGTCGATTAGAGCAAGTTGGACCGGGCGCTGAGAATGGCTCTGTGGATTCCTCCTCAGGCACTAAGAAATGGCTCTGGTTGCAATGCTGCAAGGGTTCCAGATTGGCAGAGTATTGTCCCCTAGAGGGCTTGCCAGGTGGATCTTGGTTGAGGCGCATGTGGGAGTCTGTCTCTGCTTCCCTTCCTTTCACTAAAATAAAAAAAAAATTAAAAAAAGAATTTTTGTACCATTGTTTTATATATTTTACACCCTTTATATATTTTGGTTACAATATTTTAAATTGATTATTTTCTACTTTTATTTCTAACTAGTTATGACTGATATTTATTCATTCATTAATTTATTTAACATATATTTACCTTTTATCAGGCACAGTTCTAGGTACTGGTAATAAAATAGTGGATATGATAGAGAAATTCCCTGAACTTGTGCAGATTATATTCAAGCAGTGAGTGATAAAAAATAAGTATGTACACACATATCAGATGATTATAGTTAGTGGTAAGATTCAGCAGGTTTGTACTGGTTTGGCAGCACAGACAACTAATTTTTTTGTTGAGTTTGGCAAACTGTTTGCTAAAATGGTACTTGTAATAAGGGTTCTCTCTAAGGTGGACACCTGGGCAGTTACTGAATGTAGAAATTACAAATTAAATTTCTTACCCTTTTATAATGTTCATTTGCACAACAGCATATTATAAGCACCTGTAGTAATGTTCATTCTGTCCATAGGAGAGAAAAATTGCAAGTGAGGATGCCAATCAAGAAGCAATATGAAAATATATTAAATAACAGTTTTATTATTTTTTTCAGGTATTATTTAATATTTTAAATTCTTTTTTATAACACAATCTAGTTTTCTGTACCTCTTTTATTGTTCTTATTTAAGCATTAAATGCATGAAATAATAAACTACCTTTTGGTATATCGTTTATTTTTATATTTATAATGGTCATTAGGGCAGAGAACTGGTTGTTAAATTATCTGAATCCCACCACTGGTTATAGTGCTATGTCAATAATTTATTTTAAATTGATTTCCTCCTAAGACCATCTACAGAAGGTAACACATCTATATAATGAAACTTAATTCTTGAGTCTTAATGCATTCCAACATTGGGAGGCAGGGAAAAAGAGAATAGGTCATACAGTGGACAGAAAACTAGTAACCAATGAGATAGGTGGGAATTAACATGTCTAGGGTGAAGGGAACAAAGTATTAAGGAGCAGTTAGCTTTGTCTAATATTATTGAGATGACAAGATGAGAATAGAAAATTAAATATAATATTTTGAATAGATTTTTGGGGACTTTGAGGAATGTTTCAGTAGCCTAGTGGTAAGGGAATTCTGATTATTAAATAGCATATTTCTTTGACTATATTCATATTTATAGTATATAGTATACATATTATATCCATAGTCATAGTATATATCTCTGATTATATATATATATTATGTGTGTATGTGTATATATATACATAATAATAACAACATTAGATAACACTCATAGTGCCAAGCATTTTAACTATCCATATATTTAACTATATATATTGATTCAAATTTTTGTTTCTTCCACAAAAACACTTGTTCTTACCTAATTCAGGTGTGCTGATCTCAAATCTGACATTAATTTTTCTCTGTAAGCTACAGTTTGTTTGCAGTTCAAGATTTTAGGTTTTAATTTTGTAAAATTTTCAAGATTTTAGTTTAACATAATGAAGTAGAATGTCTTCTTGGGCATCATCTTTGTGAAAATATAATAATTTATATAATGCAGTAAATACACTAATACACTAAAAGATATTATTGCATCAGAATTTGTCTACAATTTCAAAATAGAACATATTAAAACACTTATTTCAATCATAAAACTTGCACAAAACTTATTTAAGTTCTATTCAGGCAAAAATTTGCATTTGTAGCTCTTGTGTTTGTGTACTTGTTGAGGACAATCTCGTTTGATGCTCCAGTAGTAGTCTGATCATCACTAACAGATCCAAGATTTTCGGTTCAAAGGATGCTGTTGGATTTCTGTGACTTTGGATGTAACATGAGCATTAAGATTCACTTCCTGCTTCTCCACCCCTCCCCCTCTCCTTCCTCTCTGTCTCTCTCTTCCCCTCCCGCAGCCAAGGCTCCATTGGAGCAGGGTTGGCCCAGGCGCTGAGGATGGCTCCATGGCCTCTGCCTCAGGCGCTAGAATGGCCCTGGTTACAACAGAGCAACACCCCAGATGGGCAGAGCATCGTCCCCTGGTGGGTATGCTGGGTGGATCCCGGTCGGGCGCATGCGGGAGTCTGTCTGACTGCCTCCCCATTTCCAACTTCAGAGGGATACAAAAAAAAACAACAAAAACTACAATTATGTAACAGTGATGTTTGTAAAACATTAATTGTCTTGTGGTTATGTTCAATCTAAGAGTAGTTGCCCTTTAACTCCAGTTTAAAAACCAATGCATGCCATTAACTGTAACAAAAAGAAGTTAAAATTGCATAAAAACTAGAGCATGCACCAAAAACCGGATTTCAGATTTAGAGTCAGTGATGTACGAATATATAGAAACACTTCTAAAACCTCATGCAACAGAAAATGAAAAAAAATTGTTCCCCAGTGATATTATTTCATTTTATTCAGATGAGATAAATGAAGCAGAGAAAGTTTAGGTGACTAGCATAAGTTTAAGTAACTCAATGACAGACACTCAACTAAATTTTATTAGTATTACAAAGTACTTTAGTTGATTCTCTAAGATTTTCAAAAGATATGATTATATAATCTATAAATAGTGGTGATGATTCTGCTTTTGTGGGGCTTCCATATTATGTATGCCATATTGCATTTGACTGAATCTTTAAAACAATACTAGTAGTGACTGTAAGTATCCCTGCTTTATTACTAAAAATAAAATCTAATATGTCTTCATTTGATTTGATACATGTTCTTGAATTTTGTTAAATGATATTTAACATATACAAAAATGTTTTTCCCAATTCTTGCTTAACTATAAGGTTTTGTAACAGAAAATCAAGTTATATAGCAAACTGATTTATGTCACAGATCTTGTCAGCATTTATTAATGTAATATTTTTATGTCTTTTTAAATGACTTACATTGATAAACTTTCTATTATTAACCCATCCTTGCATTTCCTAAAATAAATATTGACAGGAATAAGTATTTAAAATGATACTCCTGGATTTGTTTTGCTAATACTTAAACACTTTGATTTAAAATGCTGGATCTGGCATAATACTCTATATTCATATTAACATTTCTTCAAAATAATATGTGAATATTCACACTAAATGGGACAGGATTTAAGAGGTCAGGTTTTTCTACCAAATGGATTTTTTCCAATCTTTTGGTTTGGGATAAAGAACCATGCACAAGAGAGAGTGTACCTGTGGAAGAATTGTATGCTTCATTCAAGTTACATCTGCATCTGATCTCCCACCTTATTTACTTACTTACTTACTTACTTACTTACTTACTTACTTACTTACTTTAAAGAGACAGTGAGTCAGAGAGAGAAATAAATAGGGACAGACAGAAATGGAGAGAGATGAGAAGCATCAATCATCACTTTTTTTTGCGACACCTTAGTTGTTTATTGATTACTTTCTCATATATGCCTCAACCATGGGCCTTCAGCAGACCGAGTAATCCCTTGCTCAAGCCAGTGACCTTGTATCCAAGCTGATGAGTTTGCTCGAACCAGATGAGCCCGTGCTCAAGCTGGTGACCTCGGGGTCTTGAATCTGGGTCCTCTGCATCTCAGTGCAACACTCTATCCACTGTGCCACCACCTGGTCAGGCGATCTCCCACCTTTTTAAATGGTATGACTGTAAGATTCTCTATAGATTGATATGTTTAAAATTTATAGTCTTCTTGGGTCAATATCTAGCTCTCATATATTGTTGGGGATGTATGCATTTTCCTATTTTCAAATTTACCGCTATGAGAAGAGTGTAGAGATGAGAAATTAGTCAAACACGAGTTTGGAAAATGTTTAGTGTCCAGGATGAGAAAGAACATCAATATGGGAATCAGGAAAGAAATAGACAAAATGCTGCAAGGAAGATTTTGTGAATGTAGAATCACATGAAATAAAGGGAGAAAATTTCAGAATGTATTAATGTGGGTCTAAGTCCTACTTGTACCCTCTTTATTTGGAGTTCAAGTTGGAATTGGGCTGTGCCTATTTCTGGTGCATTGTAGACAGTGTCTCAGATATAAAGAGAGGTTAATAATACCAAATTAATCTTAACAGTATTCTGAGTGCATTCACTTGCATTTAGTATGTACTCTTAAAGAGATACTAAGAAAAAAAAAAGACGTATGGAGAGTTCAAGAATGATTGGGAATAACCTTTAATTTAAGAGACATCAAGCAAATTCTATAATGCTTCCTCTATTTTGGTTTTCTTGATGCTTCCACTGATTCTCTTTGTGTAATGTTTCTACAATAATGTCAAAATCTAATTTATTTGGATTTAGTTTTCATTTAGATAGTTCTCCTTTCAACTTCCATTTTAGAATTTAAATTGTTTTTAACTGATAGTTGTTGTTTTTTTTTAAATTTGCTGACCATGGACTAGAAAAAAACATATTGACTTTAGGAAGTTTACTTAAGCTTCTGGTTCTAGAAAAGGGGTTTACAAAGGGGTCTTTGTAGTTGAACAAAAGATGTTTACATTTCCTTCAGTTAATCTAACTATCAAAACACATCCAATGTACAGATGTTTCCAGGCAAAAAGCATCAGTTAGTGGTATTTACCATTTTATTCAAAGGCTTCACAGTAGGAGCATTTTACAATTAAAGTTGCTCTTTTTCTTGGTAATCACTTCTAGCCCAAGTTGAAAGACTGTTAGATCACACAGTAGTCTTTAATTTGTAATCAACTATATCCTTTTAAACGAAGTCTGAACTAGTCAAAATACAATGTCAGTGGAAGGAAAAATCTGATGAGTCTGAGTCTTTGTTTATATTTTCTGTCTTCAGTCTGTCCCGGTTATCATTCTTTATATCACTAGTCTCTCTGAATGTAGTAGCTGACTGACTGAAATTCCTAACTTCCTAAAACATAGAAAAACTTTGAATTGCATGGTACTCTACTGCTTTCGGCATTAGATCACCGAGATAACATTTAGGGCAACAAATCTTCAGAGAGAAGCAGGGGATATAATCAAGGGTAAATGAAGAAGCACTGGGAAGGAATATTTTCTTTACTGAGAAATCATTTGGGGGGGTGATTTGGGAAAAATACTTTTCTTTACTGAGAAACTATTTGGAGAGGAAATAGAGAATATTTATAATGTGAAAAATGAAGTGTTCTTTTTGGAAACATCTGTAAATTCTATATTTCATTACGGACTTAATAGACTTCAGAATATCTTCTTTTTTCTAATTGATATTATATTTCATTTTAAATTCTTTCTTTTTCTCTGGTACTGGCTAATTTTAATTTAGAATGAGTTGAAGATCTTTGGACAGCCTCAAAGTTGTGTCTATGAAGTTACTCTTTCCAAAAAAAACCTCTCTCCCTTGACTTTGCTTCCATGATGCATTTCCTAATCACCTCAGTTGAAATTGATCCTGCCTGTACCCTCTTAGAATAATAATTTTAAACAACCCACCTGTATTTGGTATGTGTTCCTATATATTCTAGGTGCTTATATGCATATATTGTCTTTCTCTGACCCTGATAAGGTACTGAGCAACTTGAGATCAGTCCTGTTTCAAATACATTTTGGAAAAAAAGCAGGGAATAAATAAGAAACTTAGTAGATAATTAATATGCAGATGGTCATTGACTAGATCTTGTTCAATTTTGCATAACTTGTAGCACCTATTACAGCAACAAAACTCAACTCAACAAAGCTACTGTTTCTGTGCCTTAACCCAGTCCCAATGTAACCTATATATTGCTTAATGCCTAAATTACTGTTCTAACACATAAATCCTTTAATATTACCTAATATTCTTTTATAGCTATTTATATCTTTATGGGTAAAGTTCTAACTCAGCTCAAGGAATAAAGTTTTTCATTTTTTTTCTTCTTTTCCAAATGGAAGGAAGAGAGATAGACTTCTGCATGCACCTCAACTGGGATCTACCCACCTGGGGCTGATGCTCTGCCCATTTTGGGGCCATGCTCAACTGAGCTATTTTTAGCACCTGAGGTAGAGACTAGGTGGAGGCTCCACAGAGCCATCCTCTGCTCCAGGGTCGATATGCTTGAACCAATTGAGCCATGGCTGCAGGTGGAGAAGAGAGAAAGTAAGAGAGAAGGGGGAGAGGCAGGGGTGAAGAAGCAGGTGGTCATTTCTCCTGTGGTCCCTGATCAAGAATCAAATTCAGGACATCTGCACGCCAGGTGGATGCTCTACCACTGAGAAAACCCACCAGGGCCACAAAGTTTTTTTATGTGGATTTATCTAGGCCTATGGCCTTAACCCCAGCTAGCATTCAAGTGCATGCCCTTCACTCCAGATGTTTACTACTTATTCTGAGTTTCTCAAATGCCTTCCTCAGGCTCTTTCACCTCTCTGAACCAAGCTTCATGTTGTGCCCTTGGGATAGAATATATTTCTCTTTCAAACTCTTTCATATCCTTCAAAACTTGTATAATTCATCAGAAGTTTTTCCAAGATTCCCCACCTTGGTTATTGAATTTAATTTCCAGGTATAGCTCTCCCCTAGAACATCTTTTGTATATATCTTTTGTCAATATGTTGTAATATATTACAACATTGGCTCTCTTGACTATTTCTCCTAGTAGAATGTAGAATTCTTAAGATTGTATGTAGGCTGGTGCTTAGCAGAGTATAGTCACATAATAGGTTTTTGATAAGTAACATAGAATAAATAAATACTACCTTTCACATAAATCAAAACAAAGCAGTCATTCTAAAACAGGATTAAGAAATCAATAAGCAACACTCAGGAAAGAACCGACAAAACACACATGAAGGTATGTGAAATACCTATAGGCAGATAATTATTATAATCAATCTAATTGTTTTTAGTGTAATGTATGGGCTTTGAAAAAGAAATGCTATTGTTGTAACTTAGTTTGAATGGTGTCACTGAACTTACAGCTGTCCGTCATCTTTTCTAAGCCAATGGCTCTTAACAAAGACTGCACAATTACTTTTAAGGTTCCAAGATTAGGTATAGGGTGGCCCCTTAGGCATGTGTAATATTATTAAGTTTTCTGCAAGATTTTTATGCATTCTCAGTTCAGAAAAAACTGTAGAAAAGTTTACTCAAATTTTTGAACAAACTATTCTGCAGTCAAAAGCTATTTGCAAGCTAATGTTAGTTTCATTTTGTTTTCCACTCTTAAAACCATTCATTTGTTTATAAAAATATATATACTTCCATTGCTGCTGAGATATAGATAATATTTTTGATCCTAATATCTGAACATTGTCTGCCTTAGACAAGGTCCAGAGGAAGAGTGTGGCCACAACTCTTTCATTTACTCTTCACTTTATTGAGATGCTCAGCAGAGAACACTAAGCACTCAGGCTGGCTTAAGAGCTCGGAAAGAAAAAAAAAAAAGAGACAGACATGTAGCACCTGCCATTCCTAAGGGGAGGGGGAGAAGAAAAAAGGCAGTGTATCCAGCATAGTTTAATGGAAGGAAATATGTCTTTTGGTACATAGCAATAAAGTCTCTCTAAAAATAAAATCTTAATTTTGTATTTGGCATAAACTCTAAGTAAGGACCTTACAATATAATAGAAATAGAAAATTCACAGCACTATTTCTTCTCCCAGGAAAAATCCCACTTTATCACTTTCCCCATTTAATTTTTTGCCCTTATTTCATGTCTTGATTTCTACTAGATTTCCTCTAGAAAGTCTTTCCTGACTTCCCAAGGCATTTAATAGCTTGAGGTCCCTTGCATTTGTATGAGTTTTCATGATAACCCTGCACTTAATACGGCACTAAGTCCCAATAGAGTGGATCTACCAGAGAATTTAGCGGCAGGCACTGCAGCAGCCATGGCTCCTAGGACAGCATCTGTGTGTTTACTCAGCACATATGTTTTTAAATGAATAAGTGAAGAGTGAGTAAATGTAATCCTCAGGAGAAGAATTCAGACTAGAACTTCACAGACAGGATCATTTTGTTTATTCCAGCAGTGAGGTAAATTAAAGGTTTATACCTGAGGTTAATTATACATTATTTATAGTTTATAATATAAATAGCTGTTTAACATAATATTTTACATTATACAGAATCACCTTCTCACTCCAAAATATGGCTTTTTGCCATTCTCAACTAATATTTGAGTCATCTCCCCAAAATGTTTAGGAACATGTCTAGTAGATTTGAACTAGTATTCCCTTCCCCCAAATGATCCCAGCTCAGATTCTAATATTTTCAGGATTCAATTCCAGAGAAATATATATAGTGAGACAGACTCCTGCAGGCACCCTGACTGGTATATACCTGGCAATGCAGTCTGGGACTGATGCTGGAATCAACCAAGCTATTTTCAGCATCTGGGGTTGATGCTTGAACAAGCCACTGGCTGCAGAAGGAGAAGAGGGAGAGAAGGGAAAGAGGGAGGGGGAGAGAAGCAGATGTTCCTTTCCCTGTGTGCCCTGGGGATAAAACCCAAGACATCCACATGCCAGGCCAATGCTCTATCCACTGAGTCAACCATTCAGGGCCACAAAATATTTTTATAATTACTTACTCATGAAGCTTAATAAAAATATTTTGTTATGGTTCATAGGTAATTGTCCAGGTTGTGACACATTACAACAGCTTTAATCCAACAGATTATCTGATCTAATAAAACAAACAACAACAACAACAACTACAAAATCCAGGCTCCTTTTTTGGAATTTATAAGAAAACTTTCCCAGGAAGAGTTCTTGCACTGGGACACTTGAATGAAAGAGAACAAAGGGTAGCCCTAAATATTTTTACAAAATAACCACAAAGAAAATCTGGTTCTGAAGAAAAGTTTTTATGGCCAGAGAATGAAAATTAGGCTGGATCCCAGGATGTTAGTGAAGGCATGGTCTCAGGCCTTTGTTTCAATGTAGTAGCTTTTAGCGCAATCCATGGTCTTAGAAAAATTCAAGCTGGAACCCAGTTCAAACTCAACCCCTTCCTAGCTCTTATTAGACCTTGGGTATGTGCAAAAGCAGCTTCAGTTCTTTGCTAGAAATATGGGGCAAATGATAGCTTTATTATTCATGAGGATTCTTTTTCTCTCTCTTTCCCTCTCTCTACTTTAACCTGCTGCTTTCATTACTCTCCCTTGCCTGCCAGAAAGCATGGGACGCAGAGTAATGACTCACTTTGTCTTATTTTATGCATAACTCCAGCATTGTATGACCTGGGTCTTCACATAATTCTTAACTCATTGTGAGATCTCCCATCTACGGTGCTATAGACTGTATACCCCATCCCCCAATTCATGTGTTGAACTTTAATCCCTAATGTGACTGAATTTGCAGATGGGACCTTTGAGAAGTGCTTATTTTATGAGAGTGGAGCCCTCATGATGGGCTTTGTGCCCTTATAAATGAGGTCCTAGAGAACTTCTTCACTCCTGCCATGTGAGGACACAGACAAAAATTAGCCATCTAGGAACCAGGAAGTGGGTCTCTAGCAGACACTCAATCTACCAGCTCCTTGCTCTTGGACTTTCTAGGCTCCAGAACTGTGAGAAATACATTTCTGTTGTGTATAAATCATGCAGTCTATAGTATTCCGTTATTGCTGCCCCAACCGACTAAGACATTCTGACTGCCTTTATCTCTTTGGCCCTTTTCTGAAAACAGCCCAATTTGGCATGCTGGTTTGCTCATAAATAAAGTACTTAAGAATTGCTTAGCTGTTGATTGTTCATTTAAAATTGGGAAATAAATACTGTTTAGATTGTCAAATTGTTAATATTAAAATTGAAAAATAAGATGTCATTTTTAGCAAGAGCAGATGTTTGTGGCACATCTTTTTCAGTGCATCTGTTTATTAATGAGGGGTTAGCTGGAGTTTTGTGAATGTGCAGCTTAATTTATTTAAAAAATATTCCATTGGCTTTCAATTTACATTATAACAAAAGTGTGTATAATGTGGCAGAACTGTTTTATGTGATTAAGAACTGTTTATTCTGGATTTGTAATTAATTTAATTGTAATATCTAGAGGACTGTAATTTTGAGAAACTTTCAATCCTGATTGCCTATTATTCATGTGACAACACTATAAGTGGAAACACAAGCAGTTGTCCTGATTTAGTAATATTTTTAAAGAAAAATTTATAAAATTTCTACAAAAATCATACATATATGTAATATATACAAAGCATTGGGCCTTCAAATTTTGCATCAGAGCTAAAAGTTTACAATTTGATAAACATGTTACAAATGCACTTTCATTATTTAAAAACCAGCATAAGTTATTTCATATGGTAAAATAGAGTGAAAAAAAGAAGTATTTCAATTGCCTCATCAAAAATTCCTTTAAGCCCAGGTCCCATTTGAGGTCACTGACACACCTTCATTTGTTTGAACTATGGTTTTTTACCAAATTCAATCCAACATTAAAAGGAAGTATTAATTAGTTATGCTGCACTAACAAAGAAAAATTATTACACCTTACTAATCTATGTTATAGCAAAACCCTGACCCCACAGAAATGATTGGTGCCATTAAGGAGATTGATTAAAACACATGGGGATAGTAATTCAAAGAATTGAAGAGAAAGTCATCAAATTCAAGCTGCATTATTTTTATACTCAGATGCTACACTAAAATCCCATGTAAACTTCTTTCCAAGGCTGAATTGCATTGTGGAAAGTGTTAATAAAATGAATATGGAATAAATGCATGATTTCTATTCCTATTTTGTTAAATTTATTTCAAATAAATTAAAGCCAGAAAGTAGTTTTAAATTTAAAGTATTTCAAATACAACATCTTTACCACTTGAAGTACTTAGATATAATGATTGCTGGCCTGACCAGGCGGTGGCGCAGTGGATAGAGTGTTGGACTGGGATGTGGAAGGACCCAGGTTCGAGACCCCAAGGTCGCCGGCTTGAGCGTGAGCTCATCTGGCTTGAGCAAAAGCTCACCAGCTTGGACCCAGGGTCGCTAGCTCCAGCAAGGGGTTACTCAGTCTGCTGAAGGCCCGCAGTCAAGGCACATATGAGAAAGCAGTCAATGAACAACTAAGGTCTCACAACGAAAAACTGATGATTGATGCTTCTCATCTGTCTCCATTCCTGTCTGTCTGTCCCTATCTATCCCTCTGACTCTCTCTCTGTCTCTGTAAAAAAAAAAAAAAAAATTAATGATTGCTGAAACAAAGATCTATTTGTGGGTTAAACATGAGGAGATTCTCCTTAATATTCCCACCAAAGACCCAAATCCAAATTTTAGTATAATTCCTCTCAGATTATCATAGGAAAATTTGAAAAATAAGAAAAAGGTATAAAAGAAAAAAAAACCCACTCACAATTTTTTCACATTTTTACATTTTCTTATTTAGTGTGTAAATGATTTTTATTGTTATTGCTCTCTAAAAGGTATTGTTAGATTTTTTTTGTCTTAAACATTTGAAATGACTTAGTTTTTGTTACATAAAACACCTTTAGTTTCCTACTATTCAAATATTAGATCATAATTGTAAAAATTGGAAATTTTCTTCAAAACAAGTAATGTACATATCATGTGTGTCTATTTTTGACTACTCATTCATTATTTCTCTCTAAATTTAAACTTGGTAAGAGTTTTACAAGTAAATTTCAGTGACTAAGTGGCCATACTTTACATTATAGATCCTTCTCATAGCCAGACAATTCATAGAAGGTCAAAAAGTGCAATGAAATATTTTGTTTTTCACCTGAGATAAATGATGAAAATATTTCTAAGGCTTAAATAGTCCTTGAACATAAATAAGATTAAATATCATAGTATTATACAGGAAGTTAATGAATTTACTACATAACAACTAAAAACCAGCACAAGAAAACGAAATGTGAAATAAACAACCTCTGCATTATGCACTGATTGGAAGGGGAAGTTTTCAAGAGTGTTAACATTATAGAGCCCTAAATTATGCCCACCTTCTAGGCACAATATTTGATGATAAATTGCCAGGATTTCATATGTGATTGTAAATATTGATCTTTTCTTATACAATTGAAATCAATTGGCTCAAGTCCATTGAAAATATGAATAAGGCTAAAGACAGCTTTTAGACAACTAGTGGTTTCAAACTTTGGCTGATCAATTTTAATTTTATGAGGTCTTTCTCATAACTAAGATGTAGTATTAGCTTTCTCATGATTTAAGATCAATTAGGGATGAAGGAATGCATTAAAATATTCAAATAATTGTGTATCTGCTGCTCAAAAGTGATGACAAATCATTTGATAAGGTCATGATCTTATGAAGATTCAAAATATCCACTTATTAACTGAATTTTCAAAAGTATGAATTGTGGTTTAGAAAGGGCATATGCATTGTATGAAATTCTGAGCCCTTTAAAATTGATCTTCTGAGTTAAGGACCTTGGAAAACTGTGGCAGCAGGATTTTAAAATCAATTATATAAAGGTGACTGTGTTATTGAGAGGAAGGAAGTACAACTTCAGTTCAGAGTGTGGACTCAGTAGCTTGACTACTTGGGATTAGATGCTGAGTATTCCACTTTATGACTATGTGAACTGAGACAAGTTGCTTAATTTCTCTAATTCTCAATTTCCTCATATGTAAAATGGAACTAAAACCAACTTATTTCATAAGGCGGTTTGTGAGGAATACATGGTACACGAAAAGCACTTAACAGTGCTATGCACATGGTTAGCACACAGTTAGTGATAGCTTATGATTCTGTGATGAAAATGTCATCAGTCTCTCTAAATTTCTGACATTGTTTTCAACTACTATTTCTGCATCACTTTGGCTATGTTGCTTTGATTTATTTATTGTTCTATGTATATATGTCCAACTTCATATACATATCCACAGAAATATGCATATATATAAATTCTATGAGAAGAGAGATAAGACATTTACTCCTTTTATCTTTTGTGTTCTTAATATTGTTACCTGTTATGCATACAAGGATGGTTGCTGATTATTATGGTGACATATTCAAGTCTAGTATTTTTTCCCTGTGGAAACTCATTATATTTATTTTGCAAAAAATTACAAAATGGTTTATATCTCCAGAAAAAAATTAAAGTTCTTAATCTTTATAAGAGCTTTCTAAATATAGCTATATCATTATAATAATTAGAAAAGTGTTTTAAAAATAAAAATAAATATGAATCATTTCCCTTTAAAGTCATTAAAATTCATGTTGACAAAATGATACCTTAAGGTTTTTGATACATAGGGAGGGCTACTTATTTGTTTTTTCTGGTTACTCCTTTTACTCACATAAAATTTATACAAGAGGCATTTAAGAGATGCTTAATAAATAAAAATTATCCTGAAGCCCACATGAGTTATACCTTTTCAGAAATAAAGAGTTTTTTAAATAATTGAATGTTTTTCTACAGTAAAAAAAAGTTTATGAATGATTAACTCAGGGAATTTTATGAAACTTCTATAGTGTTTTTTGGACTTGGAAGCAATTAAGCTTATAAAAGGATGACAAGCTCATCTCAGCTTACGTTCCTGGTAAAATATGTAAACTGAAATCTGTAGCATCTAATCTTTACCAAAGTGTTCATCTTTCAAAAAAAAATGTGTTCGTCTAGCAGCAATTTGGACATGTAGCGCTCCATATAGAGTCATTCATTGTCCAGTATGTTAGTGGATGATGTATATTTTGTAGTTAATGGAGTTGAATAGATCTTCACATTTCACAGCTCAGTGAATGTGTACTCCATTTTCTTTCTGGCTTCCGATGCTAGATTTTTTTTTTTTAAGAAAGCTGTTTTATACATTAAAGATGAATTCATGACTTTGAAAATCTAGAGCAGATTAGAAAGGTACAATTAGAATCATATAATTATTTATGCTAAAATTATTATTGGATCAAATTTCTTGATGTTTTGGAATCATTTAATTATTTTTTTATTAGTAATGGTGTATACAGAATTCTTGAGTCACTTATGAAGGATAAATGGATACACTAGTATACTAACATGTCAAAGATGCCTTCAGTAGCCATTTAATATAAATTGGACATGTGTTTTGCCCACCTTGATATGATCACATTTGAAAAATCTTGTCAGAAATGGCATGATTTTTTTCATATATTTAAATCTCATTTGCAAATATAATTTAAGAACTTCAAGTAATTTTACAGATTTAATGATCACCAAAATAATCCTATACTATCTTTACATAACATACCACAATTGATAGAAAAATTTTTCATGTGAAAATTTTACATTCATACAGAGTGTACATAGAGCAGAGAGTCTACATAGAGCAATATATTATCATTACTCCACAAACTATAAAACTAAGGCTAAGTGCCATTGTGAACTATAATAAAAGATTCAAATATTTTAAGTGCATAGAATTAGAACCATACTGGGTATTTGTCTCAGACTTGAATGACTAGTTCAACATAATTAGAAGTGACACTAGAGAAGAAGACCTATGACTAACAATTTATGATACTAAATTCAACCTTCCACCTGGTTTTGTAAATAAGTTTTAGTGTAACACAGTCAAATTTATTTTTTAATGAGTTGTCTATGAGTGCTTTCATGCTACAATGGCAGAACTGGGTAGCTGCAACAGAGAACACATGGCTCACAAAGCTGAAAATATTTAAAGAACCTGCCAACCTCTGTTCTAAGCCAGGCAGATTGTCTTTGCCATGAAAGAAAAGAATCTAGAGACTGAGAAAAAGTTCTGAACATCAAATGAACAAATAGAATCATGCTGAAGTGGATGCATGATTATATACAATATCTTTCAAAGAACAATAATTCAGCAGTACCATTAATCAGACCTGTGGAGGGAATATAGAACTGGAGAGGAAAAAAACAAATCTACAATCATTTTATCTCTATCAGATATCCAATAAATCTTCTTAAGTTTCTCGTAAGCATAGAGCATCCCAGAAGGCATTCATCTATGAAAGACCCTCTTAATGAGGTATTTTAATGATCTTCCAAGTACAGGTACTTGGGGGTGGAAATGTGAAAGACCAAATATTTATCTGAGCAATGGAGAAAAGCTACAGCATAGATCAAAAACTCTCATCAATCAACATAAGTGTCTTTGCTTCATTAGATAATTTCACCTTCTTTCTTTTTTATCTGGCCAGAAATTTTCTCAGACACAACTGTTTTGCACAATGGCTGCTGAATATGTATACTAGTATTTCAAAGAAGAAGCTGCATCCTATCTCTGGCAGTCTTAGAGGAGAGTAAGAAAAAGTGATTTAACATATTAGATATATTTACAAATTTTCTTAACCAAGTCTTAATGGGAGAACTGAAAGACAAGTAGCTAGTAGATTAGAAGAACAATTGATAATCCTGGAACTGCATTTACATTCATACTTTCATTAAAAATTTAGTTTTGACATATACTCTTTGATGGGGCTTATTTGGCATTATGAAGAAAGAGAAATTGATGCCCTCAAGAATCACAAAATGTAAGGGAGACTAGAGACACCTATATGAATAACTATATTATAATAAAATAATTTTTATTACTGCAGGAATTATGAATGAACTGAGCATGAAGGCAGAACAAACAAATAATCATAACCCATATGTGTAACTAACACTGTCTGCATTCAAGACACCATGTCCAAATGGAAGGATATAGAAATTATTGGTGTAATGTAGCTAGTGTGAGACAGAGCATTTTGGAAATACATTCAACATAGTTCACTGAAGAATTTTCAGTCAGGAGATCCAACTTTAATTAGTGATACGGTAATATTAGAACCATTGAAATCAAAGAAGGCTCGTGCATAACTGTTTTGGAACTCAAAATTAGAGTCTCCAATTTCTTCCTCTGTTCTTCAATCCCAGAGTCTTGCATTAAATTATGTTCCCTTCATCCATTTACATCAGATAAAAATTCTGTCCCCCTTTGATGGCAGCAGCTGAATCAGCAACTCAAGGAGCCAAGCTTTTGTGCCATTTCTCCACCAGGTCTAACTGTGGGGGGCACAATGGTTTGGGCTGTAGTCTTGTTCTCAGACATGAATCTATTAATATAAAGAATCACCTTTATATTTTTCATTAATACACATAATGAAATGTGTACATATATTTAAAAGATTATTTTTAAAGTATCTATATTCATAACAATATTTCCCTTTTAGATTTATATTGATTATCCTGTCTCAGCATCTTTGTAAAATAATTAAATTAGATGAGGAAGCCTATAAAGTCCCTCTTAGCTCTACAAGTAAATGCTTTTATATATTGTTTCTTTTTTTTTTTTTTTTTTTTTTTTAAGGTTTTTGTTTTTGTTTTTTTCATTTTTCTGAAGCTGGAAACAGGGAGAGACAGTCAGACAGACTCCCGCATGCGCCCGACCGGGATCCACCCGGCACGCCCACCAGGGGCGACGCTCTGCCCACCAGGGGGCGATGCTCTGCCCCTCCGGGGCGTCGCCATGTTGCGACCAGAGCTACTCTAGCGCCTGAGGCAGAGGCCACAGAGCCATCCCCAGCGCCCGGGCCATCTTTGCTCCAATGGAGCCTTGGCTGCGGGAGGGGAAGTGAGAGACAGAGAGGAAAGCGCGCCGGAGGGGTGGAGAAGCAAATGGGCGCTTCTCCTGTGTGCCCTGGCAGGGAATCGAACCCGGGTCCTCCGCACGCTAGGCCGACGCTCTACCGCTGAGCCAACCGGCCAGGGCTATATATTGTTTCTAAACAAATAAATACCTGTTGAATTTAACTGTGACCTAATTGACTGCTTCACTGGTCAGAGTTTGCTATCCCAGTGGGGTAGTGATCCTGCTTATATAAATGGGTAGTTTGCTTTTATTAATCTATTTCATTTATGTTAATTTTATGTCCAGTAATACTTGGTGGTAATAATTGTGACAGTTGGTAAAAGAGGATCTAATATCTAAAATAACTTAAAATTTATCATGATATTTTCCTAGCCTCCTAAATGGAGTATGTTAAAGTGCTAAGGAAATAGTGTTATCTGAAATGTGATAGCTTTAAAAGAAATATGATTTGACTGTCCCCTTATGATCATTAATTCATTTAGATCAATTTCTTTTGATAGTGATATTGGAGTTAACTGTTAAGCACAAAATATGTTTAATCAATGCAGTTAAAAAATTATCTGAACTTTCATTTCACAGGAATAAAAAGCTCCACAATATCTATTTTATATTTCACACTCTTCAATAAGTCACACCATGGACAGCATTGTTATAGCAAGTTCAGTTTTGAAGTTAGAGTGTCCATAGCACAATACAACTATTAATTAGCTCACATGGAAACATGCAGTAGTGCTTATTTACATGTAGGTAAAATGAGGCAAGGGCTATTTGAAAAGAGGGCTCAGGCTACCGTTAGAATGAACAAGACTTAAATTATTATTTTGTTTGTTGAACCCAAATGAGCCTTCGCTGAAAATGTAATCTATTGAAAATACTTCACAAATTTAATGTTTCTCTTATCAACATACAGAACATTTACAAACTAAATAACTTGCATTCTTAAATATATAAATGAATTGTGTAAAAAATAGAAAAAGCCAAGCTGCTAAAATGCACACAATATGTTAATGTTCACAATCTCTTAACAAAACGAACATTTTAAATATACCTTTTGTCTTTGGGAAAAGAGAAAGACAAGGAAATTAATATTTTTGTAATATAGATGTCATCTTATATTTCATGCCTGACTCATTTGAAAATGTAGATTAATTTGCAAACAATTTAGAAAGCTGAACTATTGAATTGGGTCCTCCAAGATTTAGGATTTGTCATCTTTTAGAGTTGACACCCAGTGAGAGCTTGTCAATTACAAAGAAGTGAAATGAAGTGAAAATAAGTCTCATCTTCATCTTCTTGTTATATGCTTGGTTGGTTATAGAGAGACACCATTTACAAGCTCAAAATAATTATTCAGAAAGTTACGCTTCACTTTAAAACCAAATTTAAGCAAGAGAAAAGTGCCATTCTGTGATGGTTATTTTATTCAGTGGGTGGGGAGGCTGGGTAGAAAAGGAAATGCTCTATGGACTCTTAAGGCCAGCAGTTAGAATGTCTCTTCTGTGTTTCCCATTCTTCTCATGTTGGTAATGAATAGAGATGACTTCAGGTTATTGCTTTAAAAACAAACAACACTACTGGTTGTTTATAGTTCTATTAGTATTCAATGAATTTGGGAGAAATAATTATAATATTTACACATTTCATCAACATGTAAATTGAAACACCCATGACAATTTCACTCCCTAAAAGACCTCACCTTTTTAATTATTTTCTTCTACTCATAAACACAAGAGGCAAAAATGTTTTCATATCTTGTTAGATGCAAACAAAAATGAATTGT
Organism: Saccopteryx bilineata; assembly: GCF_036850765.1. NCBI lineage: Eukaryota > Metazoa > Chordata > Mammalia > Chiroptera > Emballonuridae > Saccopteryx > Saccopteryx bilineata. The sequence goes on along the minus strand of NC_089493.1, from coordinate 84,447,236 downwards.
TTGTTGTAATAAATAAATAGAAAAATTTTGAAAGGCATACTTCAGTGAAACTATGTACCATCTAACTCTTGACTTTGATCTCAAGATCTATTACTAATGGGTAAGGTCAGTTACCATGGGAAATGACACAGTATTTAGTACACGTAGATCCTAAATAAATTTATTCCAAACTTGTGCTCAGCTTAGAGATGCTAGGCAGACTTTGAAAACATGCCTCTCAGAATGACTGGTAAAGATTAATAGAACCAAGCTATCACTTGAAGTCAGGCAGCAGGAAGAAGGATGTTCTAACAGTGTTTCCCTCAATCTTGCACCCTTGTAAGACCACTTAAAACCACACGCTCTAACCAGAGGAGAGGACAGGAGAGGCTAGACACAGAGCCAGAAGAGGTGTGCAATAAAATTTATAAATCATTTAGAATTAAGAATCAAGACATCATTTCTCCTTCACCGCCTAATCTAAAGTCCCCAGGTAAAACCTATTTTCATCACTATGGAGGACAAAGGTCCCAAAGGAATTATTTAATATTTAATCACCAGCTCCTTCTTATTATTTTTTTTAATGACATAATGTTTGACATCACATCATAAACTCGATTTGGCAAAACGAGCATTTTATCTATCAATTCTGTTCATTTTTCAAGGGCATTCTGAAGTCTTCTCAATAAAACTGTCCCTTGTGACTGTGACCACAATGATCATTTATTGCTTTGTCTCAAAGTCTGTAATACATGTTTATGGTACTGTTTGGGCTTATGGTCAGTTTCTCTGTACTAATGCTTATCTTCAAGCAATTAATTTCAAAAGTAATAAAATAATATTATAATGTTTAGATAGTAGAGAAAAAGATAATCATAATTTAATGTCTTAATCTAATAACTATAACCAAGTATGTATATATTCCTCCTAATTTTCATAAGCTTATGTTATATATTTATAAAAATGCTGTTTATAGAGATTTTACACTAGTTCTTATTGAGTATTAAGTCATAAATAGTTATCTACACCACAACAGTCTATAAAGACATCTAATATTCCATTAAGTAGATATATCAAGATTTATTTTACTATACACTGTTGCAATGCCAGTAAACTATTTACAAATATTGTTATTATAGTTCATGTTATTTCAAATATCTATATGGTTATGACTTTTAAAATATTTACATTATTTTAAGACAAATTCTCAGAAGGAAAATTACTAGCTCAAATATATGAATATTAATAATACAATTGAAAAAATACAAGTTTTAGAGCCATAGACCTGAATACAAATTTTTTTTTTTTTAGAGAGAGACAGTCAGAGAGAGGGATAGATAAGGACAGACAGACACACAGGAATGGAGAGAGATGAGAAGCATCAATCATCAGTTTTTTGTTGCGACACCTTAGTTGTTCAATGATTGCTTTCTCATATGTGCCTTGACCGCTGGCCTTCAGCAACCGAGTAACCCCTTGCTCAAGCCAGCAACCTTGGGTCCAAGCTGGTGAGCTTTGCTCCAACCAGATGAGCCTGCACTCAAGCTGGCGACCTCAGGCTCTTGAACCTGGGTCCTTCACATCCCAGTCCAGACACTCTATCCACTGCGCCACTGCCTGGTCAGGCTGAATACAAATTTTAACTCACTATTTTATGTTTCCTCAACACGATTTAATGTCTTATGGACTCAGTTTTTTATTATCTAGTTGGATAATGCTACATATACTTTAGCATATTTATAAAGATTAGGAATACCTTGTTAAAATTTAGCACAAAGTAAAATGTAATAAAGAGTGTTCTTTTTTATTTGTCTTTCATTTTTTATAGATTTGTTATATTTAGATATGGTGCATTTAATTATATTGGTTGAGATTAGAAAATGGTACCATATTGTTTTAATGTGCATGCCTTTGACTATTACAATGATTTGATACTTTGAATTCTCTTTTTGAATCACATGTTGATGACCTTTCTTTACGTTGGATTCAGTTTTTATGTTATTTAATCTTTATAACTTTTTTATTTAATATTTTATAATATTCTTTCTCTACATACTTAATATATTTGATATATTTAATATACTTGTATGTGCATATAAAAATATGATATATATATAAATATACTGATTTGAAATCTGCTGCAATGTCATTTGCTTTTTTTTGTCATCATCTAACTTGCTTAATAACTTGCATGTAATAGATGAACAAAAATGACATTAGTTGATGTCATACTATTTTTTTTTTTTTTTTGCATTTTTCTGAAGCTGGAAACGGGGAGAGACAGTCAGACAGACTCCCGCATGCACCCGACCGGAATCCACCCGGCACGCCCACCAGGGGCGACACTCTGCCCATCAGGGGGCTATGCTCTGCCCCTCCGGGACGTCGCTCTGCTGTGACCAGAGCCACTCTAGCACCTGGGGCAGAGGCCAAGGAGCCATCCCCAGAGCCCAGGCCATCTTTGCTCCAATGGAGCCTTGGCTGAGGGAGGGGAAGAGAGAGACAGAGAGAAGGAGGGGGGGGGGGGTGGAGAAGCAAATGGGCGCTTCTCCTATGTGCCCTGGCCGGGAATCGAACCCAAGTCCCCCGCACGCCAGGTCGACGCTCTACCGCTGAGCCAACTGGCCTGGGCCGATGTCATACTATTTTTTAAGATCAAATAAAATTGTCTAGGTATATTGAGTAATCTCCCCAAGATTGCAGAAGTCGTTGTGGCAAGTTCACGATTTATGTTCCTGTTTCTGCTGAATTTCAGATCTCATTGGACTATTTCCTTCATTGTTCATTCTTTTTCCTCTTCTTCATGTTTTCAAAAATGTAAAAGTCACTTTATTTTCCACTCAAGATATTCATGTTTAGAAGAGACTATGATGAACATTTGAAAGTTTTATATTGAAGCAATAATTTAGCATTGGATATTAGAGATCTCTGATACAGCAAGACATCACATTGCAACTATACCATTCTCTGGCATGAGAGTGGCATCTGTCATTCAAGATTTTCTATCTCTTGATTCTCGTATTGTGTTATTTAGAAATGTATGGCTAAGATATATCTATCCCATTAATATATATAGCAAGAACCTATTATGTTTTATTAAATTTAAATTTAATCAATTGTATTTTACACCATTATTTTATTACTCAGAAAGAAAAAAAATTTGCCACAAACTATGATAACTTTGTAAGAACAAAGCTCACAAATATTTAGAAGAACACAAAAATATCCAGCCTGTGACAAGATTAAATTCACAATATCTGGCAGCCAGTCAAAGACTATCAGGCATGCAAAAAATCAGGATCGCATAACTAACTCATAATAAGAAGAGAAAAATCAACTAATTGAAATAGATCTCAAGTGGATCACAGATAGAAATATAAGACGTAAAATTATAAAACTCTTAGAAGAAAGCTAGGAGTAAATTGTCATGCTCTTAGTTAGACAAAGATTTCTGATATACAACAGAAAAAGCAGAATACATAAAGGAAAAAGTGAAACATTGGTGTTCATCAAAATAAAAACTTGGCATTCAAAAGATATCACCATAAAAGTGAAAGACAAGCCAAATACTTGGAGAAAAATATTTTAATTCATATATCTAATAATAGACTTGTGTCCAAAATATATAAAAAACATAACTCAAAATAATAAAAAGATAAATAACCCAATTAAAATTGAGCAAAATTTTTGAATAAAGATATGCAAAAGGTTAATAAGCACATGAAATATCCATCATTATTAATTACTAGGGAAAGCAAGTTAAAACCATAGTGAGATATCACTTCACATTCATAGGAATGGCAATAATAATAAAAAACAACACATTCGGTGAGTATATCGAAAAACTGAATCCCTCTTACAGTGCTAGTTGAAATGTAGTCTCATGTCATCATTTAAAAAAATAATTTAATAGTTTCTTAAAATGTTAAGCACAGAATTACCTTAAAATCCAGAAACTGCAGTCCTAAGTATCTAACTAAAAGAAATAAAAACATATGCCTATACAAAGTACTAAAAATTATTAATTGTACACTATAAACAGATAAACCTTATTGTGTTAAATTATACCTCAATAAAGCTGCTTCTTAAAAAAATTTAGAGACATGGAAATACAAAGAGGTCCAAATAAATTGTCTGTAATTAAGGGCAGATTAAATATTATAGATAAAAAATACTAGTGGACTTGAAAACATAGTAGTGGAAACTGTCCATAATGAATCAAAGAGAGGAGAAAGAATTTTTAAAATAAGGTTAATAATGGTGGGCTATGGGACAACTTAAGGTAATCTACTATATGTGTAATTGAAGTCCACATGGGAGGAGTGTGTGCAGCGGGAGGAAGTGGGGGCAGTGGACAGAGAAGGAGCAGTAAAACATATTTGAAATAATGGATGAAAACTTCCCAATTTTAAGAAAGATATAAACCCAGAGATTCAAGGATCTCAATGAGCCACAATTATAAAAAGCAAAGAAAATTACAAGGCACATAATAATCAAATTATTCAAAATCAGTGATAAAGAGAAATATTAAAAGCAGCCATCAGGAACCCTTGGCTGGATAGCTTGGTTGGTTATAGCTGCGTGGGGACTCACAGAGGTTGCCATTTCCATCCTGGGTCAGGGCACAAACAGAAACAGATGGATGTTTCTCTCTCTCTCTCTCTCCCCCTTCCTCTCTCTCTAAAATCAGTCAATAATTTTTAAAAAAATCTGTTTAAGTAAAAAAACTGTGACAGGAAAAAAAAAATCACAATCCATAACAAAAAAATACAAATAAGTATGTTATCAGTTTCTTGTCAGAAAAAAAAAGCAAGAAAGAATCCTAGAAAACTATATATAGCCCTAGCTGGATAGCTTGGTTCGTTAGATATACAAAGATTGCCTGTTCCATCCTTGATCAGGGCACATAGGAACAGACCAATGTTCCTCTCTCTCTCTCTCTCTCTCTCTCTCTCTCTCTCAAATAAAATTTTAAAAAGAAAACCATATACAGAAAAAATGTTTTTCAAGAACAAAGGTAAAGAACAATAGTGAAGAAAAGTACCACCAGGAGACCCACTGTTGGGCTAACAAGTATGTTAGGCTTGCTTGCTTGTTCTTTGCCTGATTTGTGCATGGGCATGGGGCAGTACCATGTGTGCACAGTCTATGTAAGGCTGCAGGTGCTTGCCCTCAGGGCGGCAAATTGTAGATTGTGGATTGCCTGCTGTCATTGGGAGGGACCATTTTTTTGCAATTGTTTGCCAGAGATGGTTTTTTTTTCCCCCTGGCCTGTTTGCTTGCCAGCCCAGAGTGAGAGAAGAGGTTTTCCCTGACTGCTTGCTCTTCCGCCACTGGGAGACTCTAATAAACAGAATGGCCCCCCATCCTCCAGCTCCACAGTTCCTTCATCGTCTGCCTGAATCCAATGGGAACCTACGTGGCTACTGCCTTATAAAGTCCTCTGAAAAAAGAAGAATGAAATAAAGTAGAAATAAGAAATGATGAACACTAGAAATGGTAACTACAAAAATATATCATATGTATCTTTTAAATCTTTAAAAAGACAATTTACCATTTAAACAAATAAACAAATAAATTCACAAAGTGGTTTGAGGTTTGTAATAGGTAAATGAATGGAACATATGACAATAATAACAAAAGCTGGGAGGGGCAAAATGCATTTATACTAATGTGAGGTTCTTATTCTACATGTGAGGAGATAGACTGTGATAAGTCAAAAATGACTTTAAGATAGACTTTAAAATAGACTGGGATAAGTTAAAAATATATACCATTATCTGTAAAATAAATACCAAAATAAATAACCAATAAACCAATAAAGAAGTTATAACTGAGTAATAAAAAATGATCAATTTATCAAAGAGAATTCAATAAAAACAAATAGCAAGGTAAGAAACTTAAACATAACCATACTGATAATTACATTAAATGTAAATTGTTCAAACACCCAGTTATAAGACAAAGATCGTCAAACTAAATAACAAAGCAAGGTCCAATTATATGCTACTTACAAAAAACCCAGTGTACATATAAGGACAGAAATGTTCTCCATGCTTTTTGATTTTAAGATCTAACACAACTACCTTCTTCCTTAAGATCTTAACTGGTCCCAGAAAAAAATCCTTTAATTGAGAGCCTCAGGAAACTGTATTTTAATTATTTTAACCTGTGAGATATAATTGTATAGATATTTTCAATCCATCTATACACAATCTAAGGTTGTGTGGTTTTAGCCCAATGCATAGTACCTTCTTGCTATAACCAAGGCATTAATCATCTGGCCTAGTGTCACTCAGTTCTGATATCTTTTCTCCAAATAAAATCAGACTCAGGGGTTCTTAGCCTTAGTTAGCAATCCTAGGCTTTTTTTTGGCAACAAATTACAACAGCAACAACCACAAAGCATACCTCCACTTGCCTTCTGCTTTCTTTTCTGTTAGAAAAAAAAAACTGGAAACAGACTTTTAGGCAAGAAAAATTCTCAGTGGGGAAGGCATCACTATATGTATTCTATGAACAAAATGTGTCCCTCCATTTTACCTTAAATAAAGTAGTGAAATTCATTGTCTTTCAAGTGCATCAAGCAATTCAAAAGAATAGCATTACAAATGCACAATTGTCTATGAATACTGTGTCTATATTGGAGCACAATAAAGAATTATGAATCATTTCCACTCAGTGTTATAAATTTAATTTTCAAAAATATTATAAAATGAGGTAACTATGATTATAAAGATGATTTTAGATGACATTTAATTATAATGCAAGATAATTTATTTTACCCGCTAGAGTATCTTGGGCTAATTGCATTTATTTATGCTTTATGCTTCTGCCATCATAACAAACAACTTACCCTATATGTTTATTTTACCTTTTCGTTAAAAATCTTAAGAGATATTCTGGATTTTCTCTAAATTTTGGTAATGCTTCTTAATGGTAAGGGAACTATTTCTTTGCCTTTACACCTCACTTATGGAAGAATGCTTTGATCTCTCCAGAAGTTTAATTGGATTTCATGTAATGGTTCCTCTTTGCAATTAGGTCTAGGCTTGGATGCTGAGTATATTTTCTTTTATGTTTCTATTCAGTCATTTCAATGGTAAATTTTCTGTCTCACCAACGTGTGCTTTTGTCCCAGACCCTGATAACAGTAAATGCTGAGTAGCCACATTCTTTTGTCTGATAAAAATAGGCTCTCTGATCACTCTTCAATTGTTTTGGCAATTTAGCCTTTGATTTTTTAATTATTCTCCTCTTTTACAGATAGCTAATGAATTGTTCAAGTTAAGATATTGTCAAATCTCTTTTTGGCTGGGTTCACTCTCCTAGGAAGGTGATGATCACTGATAGGATAGATAGATACAGTCTTAGGTCCTCTTATTCCTTAAATGAAATGTGTTATTTAAACTTTAGCAGAATTACTTGGGTTCACTTCTCTGAAAAAAAAAAAGATATATATATATATATGAGTATTTTATCATGGTAATTGGCATGTGATCTGTCCAGATTTCTGTCAAAAGGCCAAATAGTTGAGTTCTATGCAAAGGACAATCTGCTTCTTGGTTCTGTTTCTAAAAATTTTATTTTGTAATCCTTTAAGAACTCAGTTGATATTAGCACCATAGTTCTCTGATACTAAGATAGAAAAGGGCTAAATAGAAAAGAAAAAGGAAAACAATGAATAGTCTTGTGCCCATTATTTTGTTCTCTTACACAAGCTAATCAGTTCTATTCAAGAAGTGTTTCTAGGGGTTAGAGGTGAGCCAAGAGTTTCATTAACAGATCTAAATAGAGAGTTAATTGACTTAGATAGAGAACACCAGCAATGTTGGATAATCAACCTGTACCTCAGTTTCTCCATCTGTAAAAACAAAACAAAGAAACCTAGCAATAGCCACTTATCTTAGAAATATATACATTGCTCAAGGTCTCAGAACCTTACAACTGCTGAACTTATCTTTTGTAAGATTTTAAACCATAGAAATGTTCAACCTATAAAATATTCAACTTTGGCTAATTTATTCAGTTATTGTTTTTTTATTTACCCATTCATCTATCTAAAAATATTTGTTGCACACCAGCTAAGTGCCAGAAATTATACAAGTGACTTTAGCTACAGCAGTGAATAAGAAAGATGAAGTCTGTGCTTTAGTATAGCTTCCATTTCATTTGCAGCCTGAGGACAGAGACAATTTAAAAGGACAACATGAAGAGTGGCACTCTTTAGAATTAGTGGTCAAGGATTTATATCTGCAAGGGTAACACTGAGCTCAGATGAAGTATCAGAGAGTGTTCCAGGCAGAGGATATGTCCCTTGGGACAAAAAAGAATGCATGTGTCCCTTGGGACAAAAAAGAATGTGTCCCTTGGGACAAAAAAGAATGTATTCATTTAAAATACAGAAGAAGACTGTGGTGATTTGAGTGTAGTGAATGTAAGAGTGTGGTATGAGATGAGATTTAGGTTGAAAGGGATGCATTAAGTGCATAGTAGAGAATGTAATAAAGACTTCAGAATTATCCTAAATACAATGGGACACTATTGAAGAGTTCAGTGGGGGTGTATCCTGATCTTATTTACTGCCTACTATGTAGAAGATGAATTATAAAGACCCAGAATGCAAGCCAAGGAACAGGTAGAAGATTTGTGAGGTCATCTAAGTGAGCAATGATGGCAACAGTGGAATTAGTAACAAGTACTTGGATTTGGGAAGATAAATCTGAAATGTCTCTTAATAGTTCAGTTTGTGGGAAGAGGTTGAAAAGAAAAAAGAATCAAGATGACTTCAGGTTTTTTGACTTGAACAACTGAGTAGTGGTTGGTGGCATTTACTCAGATGGGGAAGACAGAATTAAGAAGAGGAATAGAGCAGTGCCTCAAGAGTCCAGTTTTAACCTTGTTAACTTTAAGTTACCTATTAGACATCTAAATGTTGATGTCAAGTAGACAATTCTATATATGATCTGGCACTCAAGCCACGGCTAGAAATACAGGTATAGCAGTAAAACCATAGAGAAGGAATTAAAAGTGCAGAAATGGTAAGTAAATAGAGAAGAAAAGATTGCCCAGGACAGAGTCCCAGGGAATATTTAGAGGCTAATCATAGAGAAAGGAACCAAATTACAACACTTGAGATAGGGAGAAAACATGAGAATACCATGATAAAGAATCTATGAGAGCCCTGGTCGGTTGGCTCAGCAGTAGAGTGTCAGCCCGGCGTGTGGAAGTCCCAGGTTTGATTCCTGGTTGGGGCATAGGAGAAGTGCCCATCTGCTTCTTCACCCGTCTCCCTCTCCTTTCTCTCTATTTCTCTCTTCCGCTTCTACAGCCAAGGCTCCATTATAGCAAAGTTGGTCTAGGCTCTGAGAATGGCTTCATGGCCCCACCTCTGGACTAGAATGGCTCAGGTTGCAACGGAGCATCTCCTAGATGGGTAGAGCAGCACTCCCTGGTGTGCATGCCAGGTGGATCCCAGTCAGGTGCATGTGGGAGTCTGTCTTTTTGCCTCCCCATTTCTCACTTAAGAAAAATACAAAAAAAAAAAAAAAGAATCTATAAGAATGAAGTTTCAAGAGGAAGAAATTGGATAGCTATTTTCGGTGCTTCTGAAAAGTCAACAAGATGAGAATTTTCCGAGATGTAAATTATTGTTGGTCTTGATGGAGCTAGTTCAGAAGCAGGAAACCTAAGGCAATAATGAGGAGTAGTTAGAGAAACAAGAGTGTGTAGGTGAAGGGAAAAAGCAAGGGCACTTTTTTATGTAACTGTATCTCCATACATCACCATTAAAGCTAACAAGCATTTTACAGATTAATTCTTGGCTTCAGAATTTTTAGTTTATTTTTGTTTCTCTTTTGGGGCCTTTATCAAATATTGATTCATCTCCTTTTCATATTTAAGGCACTGTTCTAGACATGTAATTTTCACTAATGATCAAGGAAGGCAAAGATACTTACCTACATGTAGCAAAGCTTCTAGTGGAGGGGGGGAAGAAGCAACAAACAATAGAAATAGTAGACTAGAAGCTAACAGGTGCTTTAGAAAAAATATTAGAAGTAGAGCAGAATAACACAGACCTGAAGTGCTAGGGTTGCCATTTAAATGGGGTGATCAGGTTCGAACTCATTAAGATAATGACTTTCATGTAAAAAAAAAAAAAAAAAGAGGCCCTGGCCGGTTGGCTCAGCGGTAGAGCGTCGGCCTGGTGTGTGGGGGACCCAGGTTCGATTCCCGGCCAGGGCAAATAGGAGAAGCGCCCATTTGCTTCTCCACCCCCCCTCCTTCCTCTCTGTCTCTCTCTTCCCTTCCCGCAGCCGAGGCTCCATTGGAGCAAAGATGGCCTGGGCGCTGGGGATGGCTCCTTGGCCTCTGCCCCAGGTGCTAGAGTGGCTCTGGTCGCAACATGGCAACGCCCAGGATGGGCAGAGCATCGCCCCCTGGTGGGCAGAGCGTCGCCCCTGGTGGGCGTGCCGGGTGGATCCTGGTCGGGGGCATGCGGGAGTCTGTCTGACTGTCTCTCCCCGTTTCCAGCTTCAGAAAAATACAAACAAAAAAAAAAAAACAAAAAAAAAAAGAAAAAGGTGAGAGTTTAGTTGGGTGGTCATCAGGAGTCAAAGCATTCCAGGCAGAAGGAGTCACTAATACAAAGACCCTGAGGCAGAGTTAAAGCTGAGAGGGAAGGATGAGTCTAGAGCAGGGGTCCCCAAACTTTTACACAGGGGGCCAGTTCACTGTCCCTCAGACTGTTGGAGGGCTGGACTATAAAAAAAACTGTGAACAAATCCCTGTGCATACTGCACATATCTTATTTTAAAGTAAAAAAAAAAAAAAAGGAACAAATACAGTATTTAAAGTAAAGAACAAGTAAATTTAAATCAACAAACTGACCAGTATTTCAATGGGAACTATGGGCCTGCTTTTGGCTAATGAGATGGTCAATGTGCTCCTCTCACTGACCACCAATGAAAGAGGTGCCCCTTCCAGCAGTGCGGTGGGGGCCGGATAAATGGCCTCAGGGGGCTGCAGTTTGGGGACCCCTGGTCTAGAGTAAAGTGACTAAAAGGATCAATGCAGGAAAGGAGATAAAGAGTGTATCAGGGAAATATTTCTTTATTTTGAATGAAACAGAGAGTAGTGAATCGTAGGGTTCTGAGAAGGGAATGCTGTGAACTGTCTAACCTGACAATAATTCGGCTAAGGGATGATGGTGCCTTGGATCAGGACAAGAGTGGAAGTGATGAGAAATGATGGAGTTCTGGAACTATTTGGAGAGCAGAACTTCTTTACACATTAGGTGTCAGGTAAGAGAGAAAGCAAGGAGTCAGGGATGACCACACTGTTACTGCACTAAAATTTGGGAGGATATAGTTGCCAACAGCTGTGATGGATTATAAGTGGCAGGTGAAGTACGTTTAGAGATAAGAGTTCATGCTGTTTGTGATGATATATTCAAGTAGGGATGTCAAGTAGGCACATGGATATACATGTCTAGAGTTTGGTGTTTGCACACTGACTGTTAAGAGCTTTCAGAACCATGACAAATCTATTAGTGCTATTTTCTCAGTTTCACTTAAAGAGTATTCAGGTAAGTTCCCCAAAATGCACACAATCATGTCCTATGAGGATGTCAGAGCAGAGAAGAAAAGAGTGAACACCAACAAATCTGTTTCTAGACCAAGACCACAACATGGCTAACGCTAATAATGCAAGTTAATCATGAATATCTAATAGCTTCTGTAGGGATAACAGTTATGTTAGGCTTGCTTGCTGGTATACAGGCTACAAGCACTTTGCCTGACCAGTGCATCTATGTAAGGCTACAGGTGCTTTTCCTCGGGGCATTCTCCCAGATCGCCCTCCTGCCACTGTGAGGTGTGGTTTTCCTGATCCCTTGCCCTTTTACTGTAAAAAGCAGGGTTTCCTTTGTTTATTAGCTTGCCTGTCTTTGTAAACCTCCAATAACTGGGTAATGGCCAGAAGCTGTCCCGCAGTTCCTCACCGTCTGCCCGAATTCAGTGCAAACCTGCATGGCCTCAACCACCAGCACCAGTTTCATTTACCCAAACTAAATGTAGAACTTTAATTCACTCACTTTAAATCGATAGGGTAGGGCAACACTTAATTAAAAAATTTTCTCCCTATAATCCCTACATTGAGCTTAACATATTAAGTAAAACGGCAACAAGAGAAAGGGCTAGCAACTATTGAGAAAACAGCTGTGTTAGGCTTGCTTATGGGTTTACCAGCTGCAAGCACTTTGCCTATTGGTGCATGGGCTTGTGGAAGCACCACGTGTGAGAGGTCTAAGTAAGGGTGCGAGTGCTTTCTCTGTGTGGTGATTCTCCCAGATCGCTCTCCCGCCACCACTAGGTGCAGTTTTCCCTGCTCCCTTGCCCTTCACTGCAAAAAGCAGATTCTCTTTTGTCTATTAGCTCTTTTCCTTTTGTTGTTTATTTGCTGTCTTTGCCAGCCTCAATAAACGGATATGGCCTGACGCTTTCCAGTTCCGCAGTTCCTCTACGGTCTGTCAGAATTCACCGAGAACCTGCCTGGCCTCAACCACCAGCATACAGCAACAAATAATAATACATGGTTAAATGCTGGATACAACATATCATATCTTGGCAATCCAGAGAAAGAAGCTCTTGACCCAGTTTATCTGGTAAATGTTTCTGTGTATATGTGTCTCTTATAAAATATATTTCATAACACTGGCAAATGTTTCTGTGTACATATGTCTCATAAAATATGGGAAGGAAAAAATAACAGGCAGTCAACCCTCAGAAAACTACAAGTTTAAGGAAAGAAAAACAAGAAGGAAAATGGGGAACCACTATACTACTGATTTGAAATACCTGATGCAATTAATGATTGCCATTACATGTTCCCTATTAGCTTGACTTGCATAAGCAGAAGGAAAAGTTCAGGGTCTAAGAAATAATCAGAAAAAATATCACTAAGCTTTGGGGTCAGTTAATTAACAGTAAAGCCATATTTTTCACGGATTAAGTCAGACTCTTCCTTTGACCTCATTTAATTGCTGCTTTTAACGTCCACTGGAATAGTATTCCTGCATATAGAAATGTATTGAAATTCATCATTCTTCTGAGGTGCGATGAGAGCAAACTTAAAAATGCTGGGGTGTAAGTTTAAATTGGCACAACCTCTGTGAAATGAATTAGATATTGTGTATTGAAGGCAGTGCATATTATTGTGTAATAATATAGATGTAATACTACATATTAAGTGGCAGAGAAATATTGGTGCCTTTGCCATACTCATAAGGTTTGTTTTATAGAAATGATAATAAACATATAAGGTATTTATCAACATTATTTAGAACAATAAAAATGTTAGGTCCTAAATGCCCTAAATTATAGTATTCAAATAAATTATAACACTTCATTGACATATAACACGTAAAAATAAAAATACAATAAATAAATGACATAAGATAGCTTACATGATTTATTTTATTATTATTTTTTACAGACACAGAGAGAGTCAGAGAGAGGGATAGATAGGGACAGACAGACAGGAATGGAGAGAGATGAGAAGCATTAACCATCAGTTTTTCGTTGCGACACCTTGGTTGTTCATTGATTGCTTTCTCATATGTACCTTGACCGCGGGCCTTTAGCAGACAGAGTAACCCCTTGCTTGAGCCAGTGACCTTGGGTCCAAGCTGGCGAGCTTTGCTCAAACTAGATGAGCCCACGCTCAAGCTGGCGAACTCGGGGTTTTGAACCTGGGTCCTTCCGCATCCCAGTCCGATGCTCTGTCCACTGGCCACCGCCTGGTCAGGCAGCTTACATGATTTAGAGTTGAGGTCATTGTAGACTATGGGTTAATTTTTTTTTAAATTATTTTTATTTATTTATTCATTTTAGAGGAGAGAGAGAGAGAGAGAGAGAGAGAGAGAGAGAAGGGGGGAGGAGCAGGAAGCTTCAACTCCCATATGTGCCTTGACCGGGCAAGCCCAGGGTTTTGAACCGGCAACCTCAGAATTCCAGGTTGACACTTTATCCACTGCACCACCACAGGTCAGGCTAACTTTTTTTTTATCTTTTATGGGTTTTGATGTTTTTTTATTATCAGCATGCAATTTTTTTATAATAAAATAATAAGCCAGGCAGAAAAAGAAAAATATCCTATGACCTCACTCATTTGAGGAATCCAATGAACAATGGGAACTGAGGAACGAAATTGAGACAGAGGAGGGATAAAAGGGACCAGAGGAAAAGAGGACAGAAGGAAAAGGGGTGATAGGATGGGATAATCCTGAGGGAAGGGGGGAGGGCACTGTGGGGAGGGGGGTAAGGGAGATGTTGAGGGGAATATGAGGGATGCATTTGGGGAGACACTAGAATCTATGTAAAAACAATCAATTCTGCAAAAAAGAGGGGGAAAAACCCACAAAAATGTGGAAACTAAACAACATACTTCTAAAAAATGAATGGGTCAAAGAAGAAATAAGCGCAGAGATCAAAAGATATATACAGACAAATGAAAATGAAAATACGACATATCAGAATCTCTGGGATGCAGCAAAAGCAGTAATAAGAGGAAAGTTCATATCACTTCAGGCCTATATGAACAAACAAGAGAGAGCTGAAGTAAACCGCTTAACTTCACACCTTAAGGAACTAGAAAAAGAAGAAAAAAGACAACCCAAAACCAGCCGAAGAAAGGAGATAATAAAAATCAGAGCAGAAATAAATGAAATAGAGAACAGAAAAACTATAGAAAAAATCAATAAAACAAGGAGCTGGTTCTTTGAAAAGATCAACAAAATTGACAAACCCTTGGCAAGACTCACCAAGGAAAAAAGACACAGGACTCAAATAAATAAAATCCAAAATGAAAGAGGAGAGATCACCACAGACATCATAGATATACAAAGAATTATTGTAGAATACTATGAAAAATTATATGCCACCAAATACAACAATCTAGAAGAAATGGATAAATTCCTAGAACAATACAACCTTCCTAGACTGAGTCATGAAGAAGCAGAAAGCCTAAACAGACCAATCAGCAGGGAGGAAATAGAAAAAACTATTAAAAACCTCCCCAAAAATAAAAGTCCAGGCCCAGACGGTTATACTAGTGAATTCTATCAAACATTCAAAGAAGACTTGGTTCCTATTCTACTCAAAGTCTTCCAAAAAATTGAAGAAGAAGCAATACTTCCAAACACATTTTATGAGGCCAACATAACCCTCATACCAAAACCTGGCAAGGATGGCACAAAGAAAGAAAACTACAGACCAATATCTCTAATGAATACAGATGCTAAAATACTAAACAAAATACTGGCAAACCGAATACAACAACATATTAAAAAAATAATACATCATGATCAAGTGGGATTCATCCCAGAATCTCAAGGATGGTTCAACATACGCAAAACGGTTAACGTAATACACCATATCAACAAAACAAAGAACAAAAACCACATGATCTTATCAATAGATGCAGAAAGGGCTTTTGATAAAATACAACACAATTTTATGTTTAAGACTCTCAACAAAATGGGTATATAAGGAAAATATCTCAACATGATAAAGGCCATATATGATAAACCATCAGCCAACATCATATTAAACGGCATAAAACTGAGGACTTTCTACCTTCAATCAGGAACAAGACAGGGTTGTCCACTCTCTCCACTCTTATTTAACGTGGTGCTAGAAGTTCTGGCCAGAGCAATCAGACAAGACAAAGAAATAAAAGGCATCCATATCGGAAAAGAAGAAGTAAAGGTATCACTTTTTGCTGATGATATGATCCTATACATCAAAAACCCGAAGGACTCCACAAAAAGATTATTAGAAACAATAAACCAATACAGTAAGGTCGCAGGATACAAAATTAACATACAAAAGTCCATAGCCTTTCTATATGCCAACAATGAAATATTAGAAAACGAACTCAAAAAAATAATCCCCTTCACGATTGCAACAAAAAAAATAAAATACCTAGGAATAAACATAACAAAGAATGTAAAGGACCTATATAATGAAAATTACAAAGCATTGTTAAGGGAAATCGAAAAAGATACAATGAGATGGAAAAATATTCCTTGTTCTTGGATAGGAAGAATAAATATAATCAAAATGGCCATATTACCCAAAGCAATATACAAATTTAATGCAATTCCCATCAAAATCCCTATGAGATTTTTTAAAGAAATGGAACAAAAAATCATCAGATTTATATGGAACTATAAAAAACCCCGAATAGCCAAAACAATCCTAAGGAAAAAGAATGAAGCTGGGGGCATTACAATACCTGACTTTAAACTATATTATAGGGCCACGATAATCAAAACAGATGGTATTGGCAGAAAAATAGACACTCAGACCAATGGAACAGAATAGAAAGCCCAGAAATAAAACCACATATATATGGTCAAATAATCTTTGATAAAGAGGCCAACAACATACAATGGAGAAAAGAAAGCCTCTTCAACAAATGGTGTTGGGAAAACTAGAAAGCCACATGCAAAAGAATGAAACTCGACTATAGCCTGTCCCCGTGTACTAAAATTAATTCAAAATGGATCAAAGACCTAAATATAAGACCTGAAACAATAAAGTACATAGAAGAAGACATAGGTACTAAAATCATGGACCTGGGTTTTAAAGAACATTTTATGAACTTGACTCCAATGGCAAGAGAAGTGAAGGCAAAGATAAATGAATGGGACTACATCAGAATTAAAAGTTTTTGCTCAGCAAGAGAAACTGATATCAAAATAGACAGCCAACTAAATGGGAAATGATATTTTCAAACAACAGCTCAGATAAGGGCCTAATATCCAAAATTTACAAAGAACTCATAAAACTCAACAACAAACAAACAAACAATCCCATAAAAAAATGGGAAGAGGACATGAACAGACACTTCTCCCAGGAAGAGATACAAATGGCCAACAGATATATGAAAAGATGCTCAGCTTCATTAGTTATTAGAGAAATGCAAATCAAAACTACAATGAGATACCACCTCACACCTGTTAGATTAGCTATTATCAACAAGACGGGTAATAGCAAATGTTGGAGAGGCTGTGGAGAAAAAGGAACCCTCATTCACTGTTGGTGGGACTGTAAAGTAGTACAACCATTATGGAGGAAAGTATGGTGGTTCCTCAAAAAACTGCAAATAGAACTACCTTATGACCCAGCAATCCCTCTACTGGGTATATACCCCAAAACCTCAGAAACATTGATACGTGAAGACACATGTAGCCCCATGTTCATTGCAGCACTGTTCACAGTGGCCAAGACATGGAAACAACCCAAAAGCCCTTCAATAGAAGTCTGGATAAAGAAGATGTGGCACATATACACTATGGAATACTACTCAGCCATAAGAAATGATGACATCAGATCATTTACAGCAAAATGGTGGGATCTTGATAACATTATAAGGAGTGAAATAAGTAAATCAGAAAAAAACAAGAACTACATGATTCCATACATTGGTGGAACATAAAAATGAGACTAAGAGACATGGACAAGAGTGTGGTGGTTACCAGGGGTGGGGGGAGGGAGGACATGGGAGGGAGGGAGGGAGAGAGTTAGGGGGAGGGGGAGGGGCACAGAGAACTAGATAGAGGGTGGCGGAGGACAATCTGACTTTGGGCGAGGGGTACGCAACATAATTTAATGACAAAATAACCTAGACATGTTTTCTTTGAATATATGTACCCGGATTTATTAATGTCATCCCATTACCATTAATAAAAATTTATTTAAAAAAACAAACAAACAAAAAAAATAAACACAATCAATTAAAATCAATTAAAATATATTAAAAATAATAATTCAGCCTGTTCTTAGAAAACATAGTTTTAAGCCTTTTTGCTTAGTTTTTTACTTCCTCAATTTTTGATCACTTTAGAGAAACTTAAACCTAGTTATAATTTCTGTTTTCTTATTAACCTAGTACTTATGAAGAAAATAAGTTTAGTGTTTATGAATACATTTAATGGTAATTCTAGGGCTAGATGTTGCTATACTTTATATACATTTCAAGGAATGAGTTCAGATACCAAGAATTGTGACTGTTTTTTCTAAGGTTTTTTCTGGGAAATTAGAGATTTGCCCATTATATCCTTTAAGAGGATAAAATAAATACCCTAACTACTCATATAATAAAATATGAATACTTAAATTTGTATATAATAATATTTTGTATATTTAGTAAATAAGATTGTATTTTAAATACAAACATGTTTTAATTTTCATTCCTTTTTAGAAAAAAACCATAAGGACTAGAACTTTCTATAATAAAGAAATGAAGAATTTCTCCTTTTGCTGTCAATATTTAATCACTATAATTTTTCTCTCCACTTTGAAACATATGACATGCTTTTTTAGCAAACGTGATGACTAAAATATTAATAAAACTTAAATTTTGAAATAAGTAAAGTTAGCAGACAGGTTCAATTATAAGACTTTGAAATACACCCTAGCTTCCCAGTTTTTACATGGTCTTTCTCTTATGAGGATAAGATCAAATTATTAGAGTCTGTCACCAATTCTGTCTAAAAGCAAATGCTTAAAACTACCTGTTGACAGATGAAGCTGGGGTGATAAAATCTATCACATAGATATTTTTGATAATATAGCTGAAGAAAAAGAAAGTTGCCATTTTAGAGGGCATAGGATAACTTTTCATTTCAAGCAACAAGAGCATTTCTTCAATAATGTGAATGAAGAAAACCTTAACAAATATAAAACAGGCTCCCCTGAGAGGGCTAGTCTATATTTAGAAATAGTATTTATGTTTATTTCTATGTTTCATGGTTAGCACTTAAAAAAGACAAGCAGTTTTTATTGACCAGTGACTGTGATGCTTTTATAGTAAACATTTTCATTGCTCTTTCTAAAATGCAAATCATTTATTGATTTTTAAGGTGCTGAACACATGAGTTAGGCAGGAGGGTATTTTAAAAATATTAAAAGCACCAGTTAATCAAATCTTGCCCACAAAAGGAACTAACATTGAATTGATTTGACCTTAAGAATACCAGCATTGCTGGCAATAATACATCTATCTGTAAAGGTAGCAATTCCTCCATCTGAATAGATGATTCTGACTGATACCCATCCAGATGGAGACATCTCTCCCTCAGTGTGAGCTTCAGAATCACCTGGGAGAGCTCTAATGCTTCCAAGTTGAGTCCCACATCTTAAAAACTAAATTAAAGTCTCTGGGAGTGAAGCTCCGGGGTCAATATTTATCTTGCACCTCAGGTGATATTTATATACAGTAAATCAAACAAAATATAGTAAGTCAATATTTGAATATAGTTTTAAGGAATGAAATACCAAAATATATATATTATATACCTTTATTTTAAATACTCCTAAAAAATCTATGGATAAAATGTGTTTTCTTTAAGAATAATTCTAACAATTATAATAACTGATGAATAAATTTTCAAATGCATTGAAATACAGGAACACAGCAGGCATCCCCAAACTATGGCCCGAGGGCCGCATGCAGCCCCCTGAGGCCATTTATCCAGCCCCCTGCCGCACTTCCAGAAGGGGAACCTCTTTCATTGGTGGTCAGTGAGAGGAGCATTGTATGTGGTGGCCCTTCAATGGCCTGAGGGACAGTGAACTGGCCCCCTGTGTAAAAAGTTTGGGGACCCCTGCGTGGTACTTAGACTACCCACCAGGAAATTCCTGCACCAAAGACTCAGCCTGGTCCTAGATATATCAGCAGCACTGAGGACATTATTCTTCTGTCATGATATCTCTCCGTCTGTGCCCATGTGCCATATCCACTAATGCTATGAGATCATAGGTATTATAACAAGGAAAGCCTAAAGAAATATTGTCTACATTATTCTTTGCATGAATATGAAAGATTTTCTGGACAGCTACTCTCCCTACCATTTTCCTAATCCCTCAAGATTACACTAACCTGAGTAAACAAAAGTAAAGGGAAAGAAAAGCTGCCCTAAACAACACAAAATTGAAAGGGAAAAAACATTTTGATGAAGGAAAAAAGGTGGGCATTTTAGAATATCCATAAATCTGTTCATTTGCATTCTTGGGGCCTGTTTTAATTTACAAGTTTCAATATGGTAATACCAATTCTTATTGGTACAACACTCAATGCTAACTCACCCGAGAGAAGACATTTTAAAAATATTTTTCAAACAAGAATACCTCAAAGGACTATTTTGTGCTATGACTTAACAGTTCTTGTATATGAAAATTGCTATTTTTCTATAGGAACTTTGGAAACAGCACATCTCTGCATTCATAAGGTACATAATTGATTTCTTCTTGCATCTCACTCTTCAATTTTCCTTCAGAAAAATCTGATGCCCAGATTTTCATGCAAGCATTATTTACCTTTTGATTGAACACACTGAGTCATTTCTATTTATGAACACTCTCTTGTAATAAAACCTGGCATTTCTCATCACTAGCATTTGCAGTCTACTTTTATAAAATTTAATGCATGTCAAAATGTGCATGGTCTCGAAAATAAAGAGACCCAGAAGACACCCTCTGTATATCAGCAAATGTCCTGAAATGGGCTTATCAAAGAAAAAATCCTCATTATCCAGACATGGTCTGTCAAATATGGTAGCCATTAGCCACACGTGGCTATTGAGCACTTGAAATTTCCAAGATGTGCAAAAATTTATAAAATATAGTAACAATGGTTTATATTAGCTACATGTGGAAATAATAATATTTTGGATATAATGGGTTAAATAATATATGATATTAGAGTGGATTTCACATTTTTTTTCTTTCTTATGATGTGGTTACTAGAAAATTTTCATCGACATATGTGGCTCACAGTATATTTCTATTGGAAAGCACTGATCTAGATTAAGAAATATACTGCCCCAAGGAGGGAGGGAAAAGGAAATGTAAATTCATACCAGCTTTCCAAGTCCGTAAGTCACACATTCCTGGTTGACTGGCTTGCTTAGCCAAGCTGAAACCAGTCTTATTGTCATGTTGGGCACATTAATTGGAGAGCAGACTAATTTGCAAGAATGTGTTAGTGCCCTTTAAAAGGTGATTTAAAATTTAAAATGATGGAAATGGCATAAAAGCATGCTTGTCTGATCACTCCTTAGAATCCATCTTGAAATCTCTACCATTCTTCTATTTTCATTGTTAGAATTCAAGTACACAGTAAAACATTTAAGATTCTCAAACATTGCACTCCACCCCTTAGCACAAATAATTTTATCTTCTGTTAAATGCAGATAGGGAGTTCCTATCATCAGACACATGGGGATTATAAGTGAATAAACATCTGTAGTTTTAATCAGAGGTCCAATAATAGGAATAAAACATATATTGCAGTAATGTCACCAAACACATTTATAACTGAATGAGGACATTTTACCTTTAATCCATTAAAAGCTTACAATTTGAGGAACTACCTCCACCTCTATTATAGCTTCTGTAAGACTAATAATAACTTGTATTTATTTCCACTTTATAGTTAAGAATAATTTTACATCCATTATCACATTTAATCCTTACAAAAATGAATGAGATTATTATTTCCATTTTGAAGACAAGGAAACAAATGCTCAGAAAAAGAGCAAATTATCCTTGAATTTGAATTTGCCA
Organism: Saccopteryx bilineata; assembly: GCF_036850765.1. Taxonomy (NCBI): domain Eukaryota; kingdom Metazoa; phylum Chordata; class Mammalia; order Chiroptera; family Emballonuridae; genus Saccopteryx; species Saccopteryx bilineata. The sequence goes on along the minus strand of NC_089493.1, from coordinate 84,425,625 downwards.
ACTGTGCGTTTTCACAATAATTTGCATAGGTAGCAATACACCCTGTATCACTAGCTCAAAGACCATACCTGGGGCTTTTCTGCAAGCATGGTAGTAATTAATAGTAGGAAGAAAAAATATTGAGTGGACAGTGTTACTGGAAACTGTGAATTGAAAGAATATGACCTTAATTTTGGAATTTAACACATGGAAAACTAAAGAGTTTTAAGTTTTCCATTTCATTATGCATGCATTGACTTCTCATTATATAGTATAACAAAAAAAAAACAAAGAAAAATCATTTTACTATTGTTTGATTGAAGGATCTTTGGTTCAAAGCAAGTAATATTATGAGAGCAAGAGGTCCAAGTGGTCACTTTCTCAAATACTAGTTTATCAGGAGTTGTCACACGAAAGACATTAAACAGCACAATCTTAGAAGGGGCTCAATAACACTCAATAAAAAGGAATTTTCGGGGCTAAAACAAATAATTAACTATGGAATGTGTTTTGTGAACAGATTGAGGTTTCTCACAGACATATTGCATTCCATGAAGCCATAGGAAAGAAGAACCTTCAGTAGGAAGTGGGAGTTTCATAAACTTGGGAGTTGGCTATGTTTCAATCAATCAATGCTAAGTGACACCTCTCTGAAAATATTAAATATATAACAAGAAAATTATAAAAAATATTTAACAGTTTATAAAACTCACATTGGCCATCCTATATTAAGACAAACATGATGTTTGTCCTCTTCTAGAGCCAAGAGGTGCAGGGATTGAACTAGAATGAAAATATATACCTGCTAAAGTCATAGTTGACCAAGGTGCCTAGGAAATTCTGAGTCAATTTCTGACTCAGTTCCACTCAACATATGAAAAAGAGTGAGTTGGAACAGAAAGTTGTCCTGAATTGCACAAAAGGTAAGACGCAGAGCACACAATTCCAGATGTTGAACGCCACCATCCTCCCTTGTTTCATTTCACATGTGGATTTCAGGCAGAAACAGGCTTTGCTCTGCACTTGGTGCCCCGAAGTCTGTCTCTTCCCGATCCCTCCCCTCTGATTTGTGGCAGAAAGAAAACCAATAGTATGTAGGCAGAGTGGTACAGCAACACCATATAAGTAACTTGCATACGCTTTTCTACAGAATCAGAATTATTATACTCATATCCTACTTCAAAAGATTTCAAATGATAGTGTGTTCTTTAATAGTTTTCATTTTTAGAAAAATAACCTTTCTTTTTCAAATGAAATCAGTGATTTCATGCCTTTATTTCTTAGGCATACTAAATGCACTCAGTGCTAGCTAGCTTTGGGTACATCCTAGAAAGAAAGATAGATCATACCATCATAGTTTACAGTTTGGAAGTCAATACAAAAACAGATCACAGTCATAGATCTCTCCTAGGAAGTTTCCTTATTTTTTTCTATCATTAAGTGAATTTTTATTCTGTTAACTCCATAATACTAAGGGCAAATTTGCAGTTCCCTGAAAAGAAGGGCCCTTTTGTTCCTCCAGGGGGAGATGAAAAGATAGGGTCCTGGGGGGAGGGGGGAATGGGAGAGGGATAGGGGGTGGGAGGGGCACAAAGAAAACAAGATAGAAGGTGACAGAGGACAATCTGACTTTGGGTGGTGGGTATGCAACATAATTGAACGACAAGATAACCTGGACTTGTTATCTTTGAATATATGTATCCTGATTTATTGATGTCACCCCATTAAAAAAATAAAATTATAAAATAAAAAAACAAAAAAGATAGGGTCCTTTTACTGGCATGTAATTCTCTTCTGGACACATGACACAGGTTGTCTAGTCTTGAATGTTAAACAATAGACATAAAAACCCTTTCAATTTTAGCATTTTGCTGTTCAGGGACAGTTTGGGGTAAATATACCTTGTCTGAGAAGACTCTCTTAATTCTGTGATCATTTCTTGAACCCCAAATGCCATCATTTATAAATTGCACTACTAAGTTAAAAGCAAATAAAAGACAACTTTCTAAAACAAACATTAAAAAGAAAAACTGTAAATAAAACCAAGTCCAAACTTTGGAATTAGATAAGCTACTTCTTTATGTCTGTGTATAAGAAGTACTTTTTCATATTGTTACCATCTCAGTATTTCTAAGGTTCACTGACTAAAACACCCATTTAGAAGTGAACTATATTAATCCAAATAAATTTTGTTACTTCCAACCTATGACAATGGTAAGAAAATTTTCTCTCTTAGTAATATTTCAAGTATGCTATGACTTAAAACAACAGAGAAGAGAATATTCACTCCCACACCAGAGGGTGTGTGTGTGTGGGTGTGACTGTTAGGGGTTGAAGGAAAAACTGTTACATAAGACCTAAAAACACAGAGAGAAAAATACCAGAAATCAGATAGTGGCAAATGCCTGGTTATTCTTTCTCCTCTTCTTCCTCATTTTAAAATTTTTTATTTTTTATTTATTGATTTTGAGAGGTAGATATATAGAGAGAAACATTGTTTTGTTTTCCCACTTATTTATACATTCATTGGTTGATACCTGTATGTGCCCTGACCAAGGATTGAACCCACAAATTTAGCATATTGGGATGACACTCTAACTGGTCAGAGCTTTATCTTTTTCCTCTTTTGTGACTGAGGATTCTTCTGGGGGCTTACCCCACTTTCTTTCATTGAGATCAATCTGTCCTTAGAGAGTCAAAGCTATTTCAGTTCTCAAGGAATTAGTTTCAAACCAATTTACTGATGCTCCCCTGACTTTATCTCACAGTTGTTTAATAACATTTTGCCTTCTTACTAATATCTCTTTTGACTAAGCATCTCACGTCTCTGGGTCCCAGCCTTAAGAGTGTATAGCTTTACCCTGACCTATTTTCCCATGGGACTAGAGTTGGGATCCTTAACCCAGCCACATGACTGTGGCCTTCTTTTGTTACAGTCCTACTTGAGTCTATTTAAACATTACCCCACCCCCTCATAATTCTGACTCCCCCTGGCAAACATGGGCAGTCCTATTGAAATCTATATTTTCTACCCCCCCCCCCCCAGCTGCAACTTTGCTCTAAGGGTTGGATCCTCTCTTACCTCTCAGACCAGGGTGGCTTAGGAACCATTAACAAGCCATCAAGCCCTTTCACAGAGCTACTGCCTTAATAATCTCTGTGTTGTAGACATGATCTGCCCCTAGGAATTTAAAGGGCAATTGCAAGTTTGTTTTCTTCGTGACTAGGGAATAAGATATATCTGAGCTGCAATGTGACTATAATGTTAATAGATTTATTTTTTTACTATATTATTAAAAAGGCAGTGACCACAGTGGTTAAGCAGGTGACCTCTGGACTCTCTGAACTTGACTACTGACTCCAAACCTTACCAGTTTAGGTAAGTCACATTATCATTACAAGCTTCATTTCCTTCATCTGAAAATTGATAATACTTGTACTTATTTTATATGATTGCTGAAAGGCTTGAATGAGATAAATCATGTATTTAGCTGAGAGTCTGACACAAAGAATCAATATGGTTTATTGTCATTACTATTATTTTTAGTCTAATTAGTTTGGATCTCCATAATAAAGTACATCTTTAGAACTCTGTATCTCTGAGCCATCTATCAGTTTTAGCAATCCTCAAATTCCAAAAGTCTGAGCCCCCAACTCTTAGTTGAGCATGGCATCTTGATTTTTCTGTGTTGTCCCCAAACACTTCTGAGAATTCCATGAGTGTCATATGTATAATATCATTTTCTCCATCCAATTGTGGCTCTTGAAAAATACCACTGTTCCCTCAGACTCTGGCTAAGAAGGGCATGGCAAGAAGGGGGATGGGGAGTGTTTTAGATATGATTGGGAGCCCCTGCCTCAGCTCTGCAGCCCTCTGCCACCCTCTCAGTCAGCCTGTGCTGCTCTCAGGCCGACAATCATCTGGTCCCCACCTCCAGGACAACCACTTCCTCTGACGGGCAGCCTCCCCTGAGTCTCTGAGGCTCACTACATCTTCTCTGAATTGTCGGGGAAACCTTGCTTCTCTTCAGTCCAGCTCTTTCAGAGGAGGATTCTAGAGCAGAATGGTTTACCTTGCCACAACTTTTCTTCCCAGAGGACACAAGTGCCCGAGTCAAGGCTCAAGAAATGGGCATGTAGGTTCTTCAACCCCCCAGGCTTAATCTGGTCAGCCTTTCAGACTTTTTTGTCATGCACAGAAATTTCTTTTAGGGCATCTGTTACCCCCACCTGTGATCTTCTTTATCCTCATCGTACATTATCTTGCCTCTGATCTATCAGACAACTGTCTGTATGAATGTCTGTGTAGGAACTACATGAACTTCAAGGCCTAATATGGTTCAATCTCGTAACTCCTAGGGTTCATTCAATCAGGGCATGTAGCTGTTCTTCAAATGTTATATGTCAGTAAGAGAACTGTTTGCCCAGAGTGAAAAATAGCTGCTTTAAGATGAAGAAATATTGGTAAACAACAGATGTGGGATCACTGTCCTCAGTTTACATTCTAGTGGAAAAATAAAAAGTAATAAATAATTACAGATAAGTATCACACAGAAAATTAACAGAGCATTATAAAGCAAGTGTCATAAAAAGGCTGAGGAAGCAACATTTGAGCTGAGATTCTAAAGAGGAGAGTGAGCCATCCACACTGAGAGTGGTGGAAAGTAACATAAAACTGTTGAAGAGCTTTGAGCAGAAAGTGACATCTTCTAGTTTATGCTTTAAAAAATCATATTTGCTGTCTGAGAGAAGTAATTGGAGATAAATAAGAAAAGAGTGAAGGCCAGTAAGGAGGCTATTGAAGGACAGTAGGAGAAAGAGAGTGATGACTTGAGCTCAGGTAGTGACAGTGCAGATGAAGAAAAGGAACAGATTTCACATATAAAGGGCAAGACTATAATTGGCAGTGGTTTCAGACCTTCCACTTTTCCTAGTCACATTCTAAGAAAACAAGCCCCCCAATCTTCTTCTGAGTAGACCATTGTGGTGAGCTGGAACAAGACTTTCATGTTCTTTCTTTTTTATATAAAAAAAATTTTTTTCAATAACAATTTACATTCAATATTATTTGGCATTAGTTTCCAGTGTACCACATAGATATTTTTGAGGGTAGAACCTATAAGATAAGATGATGAGTTGAATGTGTGGAAAGAAGGGAATTACAGAATAAAAGATGAATCAAAAGTGTCAGAGTGGGTAGCCCTGGCCGGTTGGCTCAGCGGTAGAGCGTCGGCCTGGCGTGTGGGGGACCCGGGTTCGATTCCCGGCCAGGGCACATAGGAGAAGCGCCCATTTGCTTCTCCACCCCCACCCCCTCTGTCTCTCTCTTCCCCTCCCGCAGCCAAGGCTCCATTGGAGCAAAGATGGCCCGGGCGCTAGGGATGGCTTTTTGGCCTCTGCCACAGGCGCTAGAGTGGCTCTGGTCACGGCAGAGGGACGCCCTGGAGGGGCAGAGCATCGCCCCCTGGTGGGCAGAGCGTCGCCCCTGGTGGGCGTGCCGGGTGGATCCCGGTCGGGCGCATGCGGGAGTCTGTCTGTCTCTCCCTGTTTCCAGCTTCAGAAAAATACAAAAAAAAAAAAAAAAAAAAGTGTCACGGTGGGTAGCTGTGCCGCTCGCTGAGATGGAGACAATCAGAAGAAAGAAAAGATGGTGGAAGGGGATCAAGAGCTATTTTGGAGGCATCATTACATAGCACATGCTGTAGACGTTACTGCTGCTTGAGTTCATGTTTCAGTTATTCTTTCAGAAGTCTGTAACCACCCGACCTAGGGGTGGTGCAGTGGGTAGAGCATCAGACTGGGACACCGAGGAACCAGATTTGAAACCCAAAGGTAACCAACTTGAGCATGGGCTCACCAGCTTAAGTGTGAGGTCGCTGGCTTGAACACAGGGTCACTGGCTTGAGCATGAGATCATAAACATGACCCCATGGGTGCTGGCTTGAAGCCCAAGGTTGCTGGCTCGAGAAAGGGGTCACTTGGTCTGCTGCAGCCCCCGGTCAAAACAGAGATGAGAAAGCAATCAATGAACAACTAAGGAGTCAGAGCACAATGAAGAATTGATGCTTTTCATCTCTCTCCTTTCCTGTCTGTCCCTACCTGTCCCTCTTTCTGACTCTCTCTCTGTCTTTGTCAAAAAAAAAAAGTTTGTAACTGGTAAATGTTTAAAAACCTGGAATTACTTAATGTCTTAATTCTATTAAAACATCTTAATTTCACTCTTACATTTAAATATCAGCCTGGTTAGAGAATCCTAGAATTAAGTTACTTTCTCTTAGAATTTACTCTATTATTCTATCACATCCAGAGTTGCTTTTGGGAAGACTGATGTCATCGTAATCTTGTTCTAGTATTAATAATCTGCTTTTGCTTAACTCTAGATATGTTTACAACTTTTTTGTTATATATTTAATATTCTGAAATTATTTAAGATTTATCTTTTTAAAGTTTTCAGATAATTTTTATTTCATAGTCTTTCAGACAGTGCCTCCTTTCATTCTTTCTTCTCTCTTGATCTGAAGCTACTATAAATGGACACCAGAATTTTTGGCTAATCGTTCATGTCTTGATCTTTCTTGGGGCACATTGGGAGAATTCATTGGCTTGATTTTCAACTTAATTCATTATTCAGCTATGTCTCTATTATTTTTATCTAGTTTTTCTTTAATCCATTGTAGTTTTCATTTTTGAGATCTCCATCTGGGTCTTCTGCTTGTCAGCATGTTTTTTATTTTTTAAGAGTGTGCCATTTTCCTTTAACCCTCTGAGTATATCCATTATACTTATTTTCAAGCTTTTTCCTCTTATTTTCATTAGCTGTTTATTCGAGTATAGGCAGTTGTGTTTATTGGTTCTATTGTTTTGTTTTTAAGCTCTTAGTTTTTCTTAGTGCTAAGCAATTCTTGATTACATATCCATCCTGAGTGTGTGATTTCCTATTAAATAGTGGCTGAGTCTAAGACCTACTAAGGGGAGGTTTGGGAAGGTTTGTTGAGAAGCTATTCTGGCTGTGTCTAAGTTCGTTTTGAGGAGGAGCGGGACCTGCTTACTGGTGTTGTACTTGGGCTGCTAGTCTTCTGGGTGAGAATGTTTTCTATTTCTCCCAGCCATTGCCAGCACCCTTAAGTGGCCATGTCTCTCTGGCCATAGCTCACACATATCTATCACTACATGAAGTAAAAAAGTCCCCATCGTAGCTGCTTGATCCAAATTGTGACTGTTGCTTCACTAGGCTGCTCTTGCTGAGATATCCCAACCAACTTTCCTATTATTTTCCCTATCTCTTACTGCCAGTATTCAACAATGCCGATTCTATCTTCCTGCTGTCCTCTGGGATTTCTGAAGGTTTTGCTTGTGTATTCCTTTTTCTTACTTTTAAGCACTTTTTAAAACATGATTTCTTTATTTGTGTCATTACCAATACCTGCCATTTTTAGAGATTTTTGTGTAGAAGGAAACAACTTAGCTCATGCTCAGCCTCTGTATTGATGAGGACAATATCTGTTAGACATGCAAGTAGATATTTGTGGGCACATGTATGTACAAATCTGAGGAAGGGGCAGGGAGCCCTGCACTTGAGGTTTCAGTGTTTAGATGAGGGACCCAGCAGGATATAGGGTTATAAATGCTGTAGCACTAGATTAATCACTGGGACAGAGTACAGCTGGAAAAAAGGGTTTAGCAGTGAGAGAGCACAGAAGTGTGAAAAAAATTTTGATATGTATTGATATACATTAACTACTGTCTCTATCTTCTTGATATGCAGGGAAATGGTAATGTAAACAACAGAGTTCTTAAACTAGAGATAATTAGAAAGATGAGAATAATTTGACTAACTTTATTTGTTCGAGTTATGGAGTTTTACCTTGCCTTTAGCTATTGTTTGAGGACTGAGTGTCTGAAATTCTGCTCTATGTTTGGCACAGTAACAATAATGTACACTGAAGAAGTGAGAGGCTTGTTTTTCTTACTATCAACACACAACTAATCCTAACCCACTAGTCACATTTCTCTGATTCAGTGTTTCCTCCACTATCCAGTAGCAATTTCTACACTAAACGTTTTAGAAAGGAGTCACTGGAGAGAGAAAAATAGGTATTTGCTTGCACCACATTTGGGAAAGGGGTGCTGTGCTCGCCCATGATTTTAAATACTAAAGTTATTCTAGCTCCAGGCAACCTGAAATTTCCTTTCCAACAAGCCTCACACAGGCACAGCCTCACTTTTATATGGTTTACCTATTCATAAACTGCTTACCATGGCAACCCTTGTCTGCATGACAGGCAGTTATAATTTGCTTAGAAAAACTGCAACAAAGTGTCATTTTTATAAACTAAATATTTTATACCAAAATATTTTCTTTTTTAGTGATCTCCAGTGATTTGTTGTTGTTTCATGGCCCTTACAAAGGATTATTTATAAGAGAAAAAAAATTATTAAGAAACCCATACACTTGTTCAGTATTAGTCATGGGTGGTGTTGGGATTGTTATGGCCTCTCAAATTAGGACAATAATTGAATTTCTGACTATCCCTTTGGTGATACTGAAGAAATTTTCAAATAACACTTGCCTTAACCAAGTTCTGCATTTTACAAAAATGTGCTTTGGGCTGAAGTGCTATGAGGTATGAGAAGAACAGAGATCCAAAAATAAATGAAATCCAGTTTGCACCCTACTCCATGCCCCTGGGTATTTGCTCCATTCAGAAAAATTCAAAGATTATTCCAAAAATCCTGCTATGGTATTGTGTGGTTGTTGCTAACAATAGCACTCAATAGATGTTGTGTGATCACGAACAATTATGTGCATGAATATGTTCACAGATTTAGTGACTCGCCTGCCAAAAGGCAGTGAATGTTGGACAAAACCGCCATATTTCAAATTCAAATATTGGTATTTCTGTGATATTTATTTCTGTGGAACAAACATGTTTGAATCAATATGCTCCATGTCACTAGATCTGTAATTCAAGCACCCCAAAAGCAATAACAAAGGAAACTTTACAAAACAATCACACACTATTATCCAAATCAGATTATTAATCTACACTTGGCATCCAGTGAGTACAAAATGTATTATGCAAATGAACTTGGTGCTCCAGGCCCAGAGGATGAATGGAATTAGTTTTAGGCTCAAGAGGAATCTGGCCATGACCAAATAATGGGGGGATATATGACCCAGAGGATTAATCATTCTTATGGTTTATAATAGATGCTTCTTCCAGATGCCCATCTCCAGCTTCGCAGCTCAGTATAAAAAAGACTGCTGAAAAGTTCTTTCAAAGAGATCTTGAAAAAAGCAAGCTTTTTGATACTTTTACCTTTTACATTTTGGTAACATTTGAGGTTCTTTTTGTTGTCATTTGTTTTTGAACCTCAAGGCATCATTTTAGTAACTTTAAAGAAGAATATAAATTTAACTGACTAATTCTTTAATGTAGTCATTTTGTACTTGTATGATATTTTGGCAAAATTTTATAATGGATCAGCTGAAAATATTGGATTGACATTCTACACATGCATTTTCTAGGCAAAAATATCCTGGATGCTTACTTTATGGAATTTTTGCATCATCCTGTGTCCCAGATCAAAAACTGATTGAGAATGGATTTGAGAACCAGACACGGAGCTAAATGCTTTTAAGCCCAAAGAGGTCAGGAAGAATATTTTTGCTGCTTCACAGTTAGGTCTTCTGTGATGCAAAAATAAATTTCAGTGCATTAGAAATATAGTAACTTATACTAGAAAAGTGACTGAATACTGTAGACAAAGGAGTGAGGTAAATTATCAGGGAAGGGCATTCTTATTCAAGGACATCAAAAAACAAAACAATAAAAACTAGTGGCCACAACCAGATATAACCCAAAAGAAAAAGAATGGGGCTGAAAAGAACAGAGAGCAGACTCTATTAGATTTAGAATGAACTGAATCAGTAATAGACCATTCATCTGAACAATTGCTGTGGTAATTAAAACCTAATTGAGGCAAGATAGTACTCAAGAAGGTAGGTATAATTAGTGAGGGAAACAAGGTAGTGAACTACATAAAGGGATGACGGAACTGAATTCCGTTGTGCAGGGGGAGAGTGGTCAGAGTTGTTAATTGAGCTAAGTGTCTTCAGGTGTCCTCAGGTGCTAGGTGTTAAAGCAGATAATAAAAGTGAAAGTTCACACTTTACCAAGTTGCCTCAAACTTGATTATTCTTGTGTGGAGTGTTAAGGGGGAGTAAAAATAAAATAGCATTTTGAATGTACGTGGTATCTATCTCTTAGGATTCTCCAATGTTGCTGCTGTGTCAATGTTTAAAAAGAGTAAGTAACTATGTTGAATGCTGCTGACAGGTCGAATATGAAAAGGACGAAAAGGTGTCCCAGTGCACTTAGCGTCATTCTCAAAAGTACATTTTGCTGAGTGATGGCAGCAGGAGCCAGACTGAATTACAATGACAGGAGAACAAATATGGAGAAATGGAGAAGTCAAGAACAGTGATTTTCTCTGAAGGGGAGCAGGTAATTTGTGTAATTTAGGGACAAGATGAGGGGTTTTGTGGAGATTTATTGGCATGGTTTGTAAGATGAGAAATAAGGAGCAGGTTAAAAGCAATTGAGTGTGGTCAATGAGAGAGAGAGAGAGAGAGAGAGAAAGAGAGAGAGGGAGAGAGAGATGATTGAGAAATTGATGACTGAGCTTAGAAGGGGCCAGACTGGGCTAGCAAATGGGGCTAGAAGTCAATGCCCTTGTATAGAGAGCCTTTTCATGAAAGGTAAAGAAACTCTCAGTTGTATTAAGGAAAAAGATCTAAATGTTTGTAGATTTGGTGTCAGGTAGATAAGAAAGTACTACTCTAGTTGTTTCAATTTTTTAATGCAGAAATGAATCTGATTGGGAGGGAAAAGTTGATGTAGAACATTTGAAGAGAGAAATCATTTGAAATTGTTATCTTGGTAAAGCAAGGGATGAAGCTTATTATACAAAAATTATAGGATTCCTGGATCATGTTGAGGGCCCATCTGAGATTTCAGATAATAAATGTAAAGTAAAATCAATCTGTTGCAATGGGTCATTTTTCTTTAAGTACCAGCCTCTAGAGATGGATTTGCATTATTCAAGGCTGGTGACTCAGAGCCCTTCTGTACATCTCGGAAGCTTAGGCTTTGTTTCTTTTCTGGACCCAAATTCTGATTTCTTCACTTACTAGGAGCCCTTAGAAAGAGTTTCTTTCTTTCTTTTTTTAATTTAGAAAATTAACTTTAACAGCATGACATTGATTAATAAGAGTACATCGTTTTTTGGTTTAGAGAACCAAAAACATTTAATTGAGTTAAAATTTTTAGCATAGGTGATAGGACCTCCTAAATTCCCCCAGTTTTTTTTCCAAGCTCACAATGATTTTTTAATAGATTTTAATTTATTGTGTTTACATAGATTCTAGTGGTGCCCTGAATGCATCCCCCTTCCCCATATTCCCCTCAACATCTCCCTTGCTCCCCTCCCCATAGCACCCTCTCCCCTTCCCTTCAGGTTTATCTCCTCCTATCAACCCCTTTCCCTCTGTCCTCTTTTCCTCTGGTCCCTTTGATCTCGCCTCTGTCTCAATTCCGTTCCTCAGTTCACATTGTTCATTGGATCCCTCAAATGAGCGAGGATATATGATATTTTTCTTTTTCTGCCTGGCTTATTTTACTTAACATAATAGTTTACAGGTCCATCCATGTTGTCGCAAAAGGTAAGATTTCCTTCTTTTTCATGGCCCCATAGTATTCCATTGCATACATGTACCACTGCTTTTTAATCCACTCGGCCACTGACGAATGCTTGGGCTGTTTCCAGATCTTCACTATTGTGAACAATGCTGCTATAAACATGGGGGTGCATTTCTCCTTTTGAAACAGTGCTATGGTGTTCTTGAGGTATATTCCTAAAAGTGGGATAGCTGGGTCAAAAGGCAGTTTGATTTTTAATTTTTTGAGGAATCTTCATACTGTTTTCCACAGTAGCTGCACCAGTCTGCATTCCCACCAGCAGTGCAAGAGGGTTTCCTTTTCTCCACATCCTCGCCAGCACTTATTCTGTGTTGTTTTGTTGATAAGCACCACTCTGACTGGTGTGAGGTGATATCTCATTGTGGTTTTAATTTGCATTTCTCTAATGATTAGTGATGTTGAGCATTTTTTTATATGCCTATTGGCCATCTGTATGTCCTCTTTTGAGAAGTGTCTATTCATTTCTTTTGCTTTGCCCATTTTTTGATTGGATTGTATCTCTTCCTGGTGTTGAGTTTTACAAGTTCTTTATAAATTTTGGTTATTAATCGCTATCAGACGTATTGTCAAATATGTTCTCCCATTGTGTAGTTTATTTTTTATTCTGCTCTTATTGTCTTTAACTGTGCAGAAGCTTTTTAGTTTGATAAAGTCCCATTTGTTTATCCTGTCTTTTATTTCCCTTGCCCATGGAGATAAATTAGCAAGTATATTGCTGTGAGAGATGTCAGAAGGCTTACTGCCTATGTTTACTTCTAAAATGCTTATGGTTTTATGGCTTACATTTAAGTCTTTTTTCCATTTTGAGTTTATTTTTGTGAATGGTGTAAATTGGTGGTCTAGTTTCATTTTTTTGTAGGTAGCTGTCCAATTTTCCCAAAATCATTTGTTGAAGAGGCTGTCTTTACTCCATTGTATGCTCTTACCTCCTTTGTCAAATATCAGTTGTCCATAAAAGTGTGGGTTTATTTCTGGGTTCTCTGTTCTATTCCGTTTATCTATATGACTGTTCTTTGCCAGTACAAAGCTGTTTTGAGTAAAATGGCCTTGTAGTATAACTTGATATCAGGAAGTGTGATACCTCCCACTTTATTCTTCCTTTTCAAGATTGCTGAGGCTATTTGTGTTCTTCTCTGGTTCCATATAACTTTTTGGAATATGTGTTCTATATCTTTGAAGTATGACATTGGTATTTTAATTGGTATTGCATTGAATTTATACATTGCTTTGGGTAGTATGGACATTTTAATAATATTTATTCTTCCTATCCATGAACACGGTATGTGCTTCCACTTGTTTGTATCTTCTTTAATTTCTTTTATCATTGTTTTATAGTTTTCTGAGAACAGGTCCTTAACCTCCTTAGTTAAATTTACTCCTAGGTACTTTATCTTTTTGGTTGTAATAGTGAAGGGGGTTGTTTCATTAATTTCTCATTCCAACAGCTCATTGTTGGTGTATATAAATGTCACTGATTTCTGAATACTGATTTTTATATCCTGCCACATTGCTGAATTCATTTACCAGGTCCAGTACTTTTTTGACTGAGACCTTAGGGTTTTCTATGTACAGTATCAAGTCATCAGCAAATAATGATAGTTTTACTTCTTCTTTTCCAATTTGAATGCCTTTTATTTCTTCTTCTTGTCTGATTGCTGTGGCTAGGACTTTCAGAACTATGTTGATTAAGAGTGGTGAAAGGGGGCAACCCTGCCTTGTTCCTGTTCCTAAAGGGGAGTGCTTTTAATTTTTTCCCAGTGAATATGATGTTGACTGTGGGTTTTTTATAGATAGCTTTTATCATATTGAGATATGTTCCCTGTATTTCCATTTTGCTGAGAGTTTTGATCATGAATGGGTACTGGATTTTATCAAATGCTTTTTCTGCTTCTATTGATATTATTATGTGGTTTTTCTCCTTCCTTTTGTTTATGTGATGAATCACATTGATTGATTTGCGAATATTGTACCAGCCTTGCCTCCCCAGAATAAATCTCATTTAATCATGATGTATGATTTCTTTTATGTATTGCTGGATCCGATTTGCTAATATTTTGTTGAGAATTTTAGCTTCTAAGTTCATCAGGGATATTGGTCTACAGTTTTCTTTCTTTGTATTGTCTTTACCTGGTTTTGGAATGAGGATTACATTTGCTTCATAAAAGAGTTTGGAAGTTTTCCTCCTCTTGAATTTTTTAAAATAGCTTGAGAGGAATCGGAGCTAGTTCTTTGAATATTTGGTAAAATTCACCTGTGAAGCCATCAAGCCCATGACTTTTGTTTTGGGGGAGTTTTTTTTTTTTTTTTTTTTTTATTATTATTTTTTTATAATTTTATTTTTTTAATGGGGTGACATCAATAAATCAGGATACATATATTCAAAGATAACAAGTCCAGGTTATCTTGTCGTTCAATTATGTTGCATACCCACCACCCAAAGTCAGATTGTCCTCTGTCACCTTCTATCTTGTTTTCTTTGTGCCCCTCCCACCCCCTATCCCTCTCCCATTCCCCCCTCCCCCCCGTAACCACCACACTCTTATCAATGTCTCTTAGTTTCACTATTATGTCCCACCTACGTATGGAATAATACAGTTCCTGTTTTTTTCTGATTTACTTATTTCGCTTCGTATCATGTTATCAAGATCCCACCATTTTGCTGTAAATGTTCCGATGTCATCATTTCTTATGGCTGAGTAGTATTCCATAGTGTATATGTGCCACATCTTCTTTATCCAGTCATCTATTGATGGGCTTTTTGGTTGTTTCCATGTCCTGGCCACTGTGAACAATGCTGCAATAAACATGGGGCTGCATGTGTCTTTACGTATCAATGTTTCTGAGTTTTGGGGATATATACCCAGTAGAGGGATTGCTGGGTCATAAGATAGTTCTATTTTCAGTTTTTTGAGGAACCACCATACTTTCTTCCATAATGGTTGTACTACTTTACATTCCCACCAACAGTGTATGAGGGTTTCTTTTTCTCCACAGCCTCTCCAACATTTGCTATTACCTGACTTGCTAATAACAGCTAATCAAACAGGTGTGAGGTGGTATCTCATTGCCGTTTTGATTTGCATTTCTCTAATAGCTAAAGAAGATGAGCATCTTTTCATATATCTGTTGGCCATTTGTATTTCTTCCTGTGAGAAGTGTCTATTCATATCCTCTTCCCATTTTTTTATTGGATTGTTTGTTTGTTTGTTGTTGAGTTTTATGAGTTCTTTGTATATTTTGGATATTAGGCCCTTATCTGAGCTGTTGTTTGAAAATATCATTTCCCATTTAGTTGGCTTTCTGTTTATTTTGTTATCAGTTTCCCTTGCTGAGCAAAAACTTCTTAGTCTGATGTAGTCCCATTCATTAATTTTTGCCTTCACTTCTCTTGCCATTGGAGTCAAATTCATAAAATGCTCTTTAAAACCCAGGTCCATGAGTTGAGTACCTATGTCTTCTTCTATGTACTTAATTGTTTCAGGTCTTATGTTTAGATCTTTGATCCATTTTGAGTTAATTTTTGTACAGGGGGAGAGACTGTAGTCCAGTTTCATTCTTTTGCATGTGGCTTTCCAGTTTTCCCAGCACCATTTATTGAAGAGGCTTTCTTTTCTCCATTGTGTGTTGTTGGCCCCTTTATCAAAAATTATTTGACTATATATATGTGGTTTTATTTCTGGATTTTCTATTCTGTTCCATTGGTCTGAGTGTCTATTTTTCTGCCAATACCATGCTGTTTTGATTGTCGTGGCCCTATAATAGAGTTTGAAGTCAGGTATTGTTATGCCCCCAGCTTCATTCTTTTTCTTTAGGATTGCTTTGGCTATTCGGGGTTTTTTATAGTTCCATATAAATCTGATGATTTTTTGCTCTATTTCTTTAAAAAATGTCATTGGAATTTTGATGGGAATTGCATTAAATTTGTATATTGCTTTGGGTAATATAGCCATCTTGATTATATTTATTCTTCCTAGCCAAGAACAAGGTATATTCTTCCATCTCATTATATCTTTTTCAATTTCCCTTAACAATGGTTTATAGTTTTCATTATATAAGTCCTTTACATTCTTTGTTATGTTTATTCCTAAGTATTTTATTTTTTTTGTTGCAATCGTGAAGGGGATTATTCTTTTGAGTTCCTTCTCAGTTGTTTCATTGTTGGCATATAGAAAGGCTATTGACTTCTGTATGTTAATTTTGTATCCTGCGACCTTACTGTATTGGCTTATTGTTTCTAGTAGTCTTTTTGTGGATTCTTTGGGGTTTTCGATGTATAGGATCATATCATCTGCAAAAAGTGATACCTTTACTTCTTCTTTTCCGATATGGATGCCTTTTATTTCTTTGTCTTGTCTGATTGCTCTGGCTAGAACCTCTAGTACCACATTAAATAAGAGTGGAGAGAGTGGACAACCCTGTCTTGTTCCTGATTTAAGGGGGAAAGCCTTCAGTTTAGTGCCATTTAATATGATGTTAGCTGATGGTTTATCATATATGGCCTTTATCATGTTGAGATATTTTCCTTCTATACCCATTTTGTTGAGAGTCTTAAACATAAAATTGTGTTGTATTTTATCGAAAGCCTTTTCTGCGTCTATTGATAAGATCATGTGGTTTTTGTTCTTTGTTTTGTTGATATGGTGTATTACATTAACCGTTTTACGTATGTTGAACCATCCTTGAGATTCTGGGATGAATCCCACTTGATCATGATGTATTATTTTTTTAATATGTTGTTGTATTCGATTTGCTAGTATTTTGTTTAGTATTTTAGCATCTGTATTCATTAGAGATATTGGTCTGTAGTTTTCTTTTTTTGTGCCATCCTTGCCTGGTTTTGGTATGAGGGTTATGTTGGTCTCATAAAATGTGTTTGGAAGTATTGCTTCTTCTTCAATTTTTTGGAAGACTTTGAGTAGAATAGGAACCAAGTCTTCTTTGAATGTTTGATAAAATTCGCTGGTATAGCCGTCAGGGCCTGGACTTTTATTTTTGGGGAGGTTTTTAATGGTTTTTTCTATTTCTTCTCTACTGATAGGTCTGTTTAGGCTTTCTGCTTCTTCTTGACTCAGTCTAGGAAGGTTGTATTGTTCTAGAAATTTATCCATTTCTTCTAGGTTGTTGAATTTAGTGGCATAAAGTTTTTCATAGTATTCTACAATAATTCTTTGTATATCTACGGTGTCCGTGGTGATTTCTCCTCTTTCATTTTGGATTTTGTTTATATGAGTTCTTTCTCTTTTTTCCTTGGTAAGTCTTGCCAAGGGTTTGTCAATTTTGTTGATCTTTTCAAAGAACCAGCTCCTTGTTCTATTAATTTTTTCTATAGTTTTTCTGTTCTCTAATTCATTTATTTCTGCTCTGATTTTTATTATCTCCTTTCTTCGGCTGGTTTTGGGTTGTCTTTGTTCTTCTTTTTCTAGTTCCTTAAGGTGGGAAGTTAAGTGGTTCACTTGGGCTCTCTCTTGTTTGTTCATATATGCCTGAAGCGATATGAACTTCCCTCTTATCACTGCTTTTGCTGCATCCCATAGATTCTGATATGTCGTATTGTCATTTTCATTAGTCTGTATATATCTTTTGATCTCTGCACTTATTTCTTCTTTGACCCATTCATTTTTTAAAAGTATGTTGTTTAGTTTCCACATTTTTGTGGGATTTTTTTCCTCTTTTTTGCAGTTGAATTCTAGTTTCAAGGCTTTATGATCAGAAAATATGCTTGGTACAACTTCAATTTTTCTGAATTTGCTGATATTGTTTTTGTGGCCCAACATATGGTCAATTCTTGAGAATGATCCATGTACACTGGAGAAAAATGTATACTCAGTCACTTTGGGATGAAATGTCCTGTAGATGTCTATCATATCCAGGTGCTCTAGTGTTTTGTTTAAGGCCACTATGTCTTTGTTGATTCTCTGTTTGGATGACCGATCTAGAGCCGTCAGCGGTGTATTGAGGTCTCCAAGTATGATTGTATTTTTGTCAGTTTTTGTTTTAAGATCAATAAGTAGCTGTCTTATATATTTTGGTGCTCCTTGGTTTGGTGCATATATATTAAGAATTGTTATGTCTTCTTGATTCAGTGTCCCCTTAGCCATTATGAAATGGCCATTTTTGTCTCTAAGTACTTTTCCTGTCTTGTAGTCAGCATTATCCGATATGAGTATTGCTACACCTGCTTTTTTTTGGATGTTATTTGCTTGGAGTATTGTTTTCCAGCCTTTCACTTTGAATTTGTTTTTATCCTTGTTACTTAGATGAGTTTCCTGTAGGCAGCATACATTTGGATTTTCTTTTTTAATCCATTCTGCTACTCTGTGCCTTTTTATTGGTGAGTTTAATCCATTTACATTTAGTGTAATTATTGATACTTGTGAGTTCCCTATTGCCATTTTATATCTTGCTTTCTGTTAGTTTTGTGTCTTGTTTGATCCTTCTCTTTCGTTTTTCTATCTTTTGTTTTTATTTGGTTGTATTCCATACATCTTTCCTCTGTTGCTATCTTTTTTATCTCATGTGCTTCTGTGGTGGTTTTTTCAATGGTGGTTACCTTTGAGTAATGAAAAGGGTCCCTACCCTGTTCATTGTAGCGAACTATTTTGTGAGTACTTTTGCACTCCATCGTCCTTTGCTACTGTTAATCTCCGTCTTCTCCCCCTCTTTCTTTTTGTTGTTGTCACAGTTTAAATTTGGTTTTATTGTGTTCTTCTTGGAGCTTTTACTTGTGGCTCTGTTGTTTTTTTGTTCTTTGTATCTGATTGGAGAACCCCCTTTAGTAATTCCTGGAGTGGGGGTTTTCTGATGATAAATTCCCTCATCTTTTCTGTATCTGTGAATGTTTTTATTTCTCCTTCGTATTTGAAGGATAGCTTTGATGGGTATAGTATTCGTGGCTGAAAGTTCCTCTCTTTCAGGACTTTAAATATTGGGGTCCACTCTCTTCTAGCTTGTAGAGTTTCTGCTGAGAAATCTGATGATAATCTAATGGGCCTTCCTTTATATGTTGTATTCTTCTTTTCCCTGGCTGCCTTGAGAATTTTTTCTTTGCTGTTGGTTTGTGTCAATTTCATTATGATATGCCTTGGAGTAGGTTTGTTGGGGTTAAGAAAACTTGGAGTTCTGTTTGCTTCTTGAACTTGAGGCTTTAGTTCTTTCCACAGGCTTGGGAAGTTCTCATCAATTATTTGTTTAAGTATGTTCTCCATTCCATTTTCTCTCTCTTCTCCCTCTGATATACCTATTATTCTTATGTTATTCTTTTTGATGGAGTCAGATAATTCTTGTAGGGCTATCTCATTTTTTTTAATTTTTGAGTCTCTTTCTTCTTCTCTCTGTTGTGCCTCAAGTTGCTTGTCTTCTATTTCACTAATCCTCTCTTCTATCTGACCTGTTCTATTAGCTAAGCTTGTTACTTCGTTTTTCAGCTCGTGAATTGAGTTTTTCATCTCTGTTTGTTTTTATAGTTTCAATTTCCTTGGACATATATTCTTTGTGTTCATGGAGTTGTTTTCTGATTTCCCTATATTGCCTTTCTGTGTTTTCTTGTATATCTCGGAGGATTTTTAGGATTTCTATCTTGAATTCTCTGTCATTTAGCTCCAAGGTTTCCAATATATTAAATTTTTTCTCCATAGATTTTTCCTCATCTAGCTGTGTTACCTCTCTTTCTTTTGTATCCATGATATTCGATTTTCTCTTCCTTAATGGCATCTGAGGGTGGTTTTGTTGATAGTATTAATGAGATTTAATAAAGAATAAAAAGTTAAAAAAATAAAAAAATAACAAATCGAAAAGAGTTGTTTTTTTAAATAAAAAATTAATAATGAAATAAAGAAAAATAAAATAAAATAAAAATTTTTAAAAAAGGAAATTATTCCCCCTCTCTTTTTTTCCTCTCCTCTCCTCTCCCCTCTTTCTTGAGAAAATCTTGTGGTGGACTGTGAGTTATAACAAACAATGCCTGTGATGGAGGGCCTGAATTGGGGAAAAGTAATAAAGGGGCAAAAAAGAGAGAAAGAAAAAAAAAAAAAAAAAGGAGAAAAAAAAAAGAGCGTATGGACCCACAAAAAGCAAATAAGGAAAAAATTTGGGTCAAGAATAAAATGATTTGCTTTTAGGTGTTGGTTTTCTAAGAGTTATGATGAGAGGAATAAGAGGAAAATGGAAAAATGGGGGGACAAATTAAAAACTTACTATTGTATTTAGTGGAACAAGAACTAGATAATATGGAGAGCCAGGGATGGGAGCACTGCTAGTGAGTTAAAAAGGTGAAGTAAAAACCCCCCAAAATGCCACAAACATAGGTTTGAGTCCCAGATAAGATAATTTGTTTGTTATTGAGGTTTGAATGAAAGGAGATGTAAAGGAGAAAGGAAGAAACTAATATAGAGGGAGAAAAGAAAGAGAGAGAGAGAAAAAAAGAGGGAACCACTAAAAGAAGAAAAAAGAAAGGAGAGAGAGAGAGAGAGTTAAGGGTTTTGGAGTGCAACCCTCATAGAGAGAAAGGAAGAGAAGAGAAATGATAATGGGAGATGTAACACTTATGGGTAGTGTAGTTCAAGGAGAGGAGAGAGTAAGACCAGTAGAGAGTTAATCGGCCAAATTGGAGGAGGAAAAAAAAGTCTCAAGAATGAAGATAAGAGAAACAAACGAACAAATATAATAAAATGGGATAGGTTATAAGGTCTGCAGATTATTCTTGATTTTGAGAGGTTATCTTCTTGCTTTTTCTTTTCTCTCCCTCTTCCTGGTCGGTGACTCTGTACCCCGGGTTCTGCCCCTTTGGCACGCTCAGGTAGAGGTTTGCAGTTGATAAGTCTCTATGGCAATGTCATGTATTGTGCTTTATTCTTGTTGGGAGTCGAGGCTCATTAGCATTTATAGGCTCCGACAGTGAGAGAGTCCGTGTTCCTGGAGCCTTTCTCCTAGTCTTTCCTTCCTCAATTAGTAGCCTGATAGTCCAGGTATGGGGTTGCTGCTGCCTCTGCCTGGATAGTAAGAGGCTCAAATTGCTGGCAACTCCCCACTCTATTTCCACTCAGCACAGGGCTCTGGGTAAGGCTCAGTCAGTCAGAGCTGCTAGCATAATCAGGCGGGCTTTCCGCCCACTCGAAGACCTCTGGCTCTGCCACTCTATCCGGTAACACAAGCGGGCGCCCACTTCCGGGGCGCTTGGAGGAAACTCTCACTCACTGTCTGCAACCAGGATATCCGGCCAGCAGTCTCACGCTCTGAGTGAAACCCCCAACCGCAGGGAAAAGTTGTAGCGTTGGAATTGAGTCTCGCTCCGTCCCCGTGTGCGGCTTTTGCAAGGCGCTGGGGCGGCCCGAGATTCCGCTTTGGCCCACACAAAGGCCCCTGACTCTGCCCCTCTCTGCGATAACACGGGCACGCACTGCCGAGGCACTCGGAGGAATCGCTCACTCCTTATCTGCGCGCGCAAACCAGGATATGAGGCCGGCCGTGGTTCCCTCTGAGTGAAACAGCCTCCAGCACGGAAAATCTCCACCGTTGGGATTAGTTCTCACTCCCTCCCGTGCGTGGCTTTCCCAGGGCGCTGGGGCTGCCCAGAGACTCTGCCCTCAGCCCACAGAAAGGCCTCTGACCCTGCCTCTCCGTGGGGCAACACGGGCACCCACTTCCGCGGCTTAGGAAGAAATCTCTCTTCCACTAACTGCGCACCGACCAGGAGACCGGGTAAAATGGCCGCTCCGCTTGTCTTTCTTTGTTTGGGTTTGGCGCGAGTGTTAGCTTGTATTGCCCGGGTTGCCACAGGATCAGATTTTCCTCGGCTTGGATCTCTGAGCCACAGCCTGGTTCGGCCGTTTTTGCTGCGGGGGCCTGGATCTATTCACCCCCTTTGCCCGCCTCAGTTTCTATATTCACAGTTACCAGAGAAAGCCGCCCTGTTTAGGTTAGTGAGGAAGGCAGAGCATTTTTTACTCCCTATTTCCTTCGGGGTTTGGTTATATATTTAGCCAATTTTTCACTCAATCATACCTTTGGGTGTATTGCGAAGAATCTGGAAGCTCCAAGTATAGGTTTTTCTGTTTCTGGTTGAAGATCTTGTTGAGTTTTGGGGGAGATTTATCGGTATCGCTTCCTACTCCGCCATTACTCTCTTGGGGGAGTTTTTTGATAACCATTTCAATCTCTGTTGGTGTAATCAATCTGTTTAGGTGTTCTGATTGTTCCATATTGATTTTTGAATGATTATGTTTTTCAAGGAATTTATCCATTTCATCAATGTTGTTCCATTTTGGGGCATACAGATCTTCACAGTATTTTCTTACAATCCTATGAATATCTGTTCTGTCAGTTGTTACATCTCTCTCATTTCTAATTTTATTTATTTGAGCCCTCTCTCTTTTTTTCTTGATGAATCTGGTTAAAGGTTCATCAATTATTTTTGTCTTTTTAAAGAACCAGTTCTTAGTTACATTGATCTTCTGCATTGTTTTGTGGGTTTTGTTTGTTTTTTTGTTCTTGCTTCTATGTCATTTATTTTCCCTCTGATCTTTATTATTTCCTCCCTTCTACTTCCTCTGGGTTTTACTTGCTATTCTTTTTCTTGTTCTTTTAGGTGCAGGGTTAAGTTGTTAATTTAAGCTTTTCCTTGCTTCTTAAGGTATGTCTGTAATGCTATGAACTTCCCTCTCAGGACTGCTTGTGCTGTATCCCATAAATTTTGAGTTGTTGTATGTTCATTTTCATTTGTTTCAAGGAAGTTTTTTATTTCTTCTTTGATCTCATTGTTAACTCATTCATTATTTAATAGCATGCTATTTAGTCTCCACATGTTTGAATGTTTTCCAGTTTTTCTATTGTAGTTGATTTCTAGTTTCATGCCGTTGTGGTCAGAGAAAGTGCTTGATATGGTTTCAATCTTCTTAAATTTATTAAGACTTGTTTTGTGTCCTAACATGTGGTCTACCCTAAAGAATGTACTGTGAGCACTTGAAAAGAATGTATATTTTGCCGCTTTGTGGTGAAAGGTTCTAAAGATATTTATTAAATCCATTTGATCTTGTGTGTCATTTAAGGCTGCTGTTTCTTTGTTAATTTTCTCTCTTGGGTTCTATCTATTGATGTTAGTGGGGTATTAAAATCCCCTAATATTATATATAGTATTGCTGTTAATCTTGCCCATTTTACCCATCAAAATCTATTTTATATATATAGGTGCTCTTATATTAGGCACATATATATTTATAATAGTTATATCTTCCTGTTGTAATGCTCCTTTTATCATTATGTAGTGCCCTTCTTTATCTCTTACTATAGCATTTGTTTAAAGTTTATTTTGTAAGATATTATTATTGGTACTCCAGCTTTTCTTTTTTTTGTTTGCATGAATTTTTTTTTCATCCCTTTACTCTCAGTCTATGTGTATCTTTTGTTCTGAGGTGGGTCTCTTGTAGATAGCATATATACAGGTCCTGTTTTCTTATTCATGAAGCTACCCTATGTCTTTTGATTGGAGCATTTAATCCATTTACATTTAGGTTATTATTGATAGGTAGCTGTTTATTGCCATTTTATTCTTTAGATCTATTGTCCTCTTTTTCTTGATTTCTTTTTTCCTTTGCTCTTTTTACAGCAAGCCCCTTAACATTTCCTGCAGTACTGGTTTGGTTGTAATAAATTCCTTGAAGGTGTCTTTTTGTCTGGGAAGCTTTTTATTTCTCCTTCAATTTTAAATGATAATCTTGCTGGATAAAGAAGTGTTGGTTGTAGGCTCTTGTTTTACGTTACTTTGAATATTTCTTTCCATTTCCTTCTGGCCTCAAGTGTTTCTGTTGTAAAGTCAGATGTCATCCTTATGGGGGCTCCTCTATAAGTAATTTACTTCCTTTTTCTTGCTGATTTTAGTATTTTTTCTTTATCTCTTAACTTTGGTATTTTAATTATGATGTATTTTGATGTGGCCTCATTGAGTTTCTCTTTATCGCGACTCTGTTCCTAAACTTGTGTGACTTTCTCCTTTATCAATTAAGGAGTTTTCAGCTATGATTTCTTCAAACAGGTTCTCTATCCCTTGTTCTTCCTCTTCTCCTTCATGAACCCCTATGATGCAGAGGTTATTTCTCTTCATATTGTCATAAAGTTCTCTAATAGTTTCCACAGACTTTTTGAACCTCTTTTTTTTTTTTTTTTGCTACTCTATTTCAGTGTTTTTCTTTATTACGTCCTCTAATTCGCTGATTCAATCCTGTTCTCCATCCAGCCTGCTGTTGATTCCTTCTAGTGTAGTCTTCATTTCTGATATTGTAATTGCCACCTCTGATTGATTCTTTTTTTTATAATTTTAGTGTCCTTTTTGATGCTTGCAATTTCTTTATTTAGGTGCTCATTATATTCATTCATTGCAGCTCTGAGATACGTAAGCATCCTAACAATCGTTATTTTAAACTCTGCATCCAGTAATTTGGATACTTCCATTTCATTCAGTTCTTTTTTTCCGGGTATTTTTCTTGTTAATTTATATGGTTTACATTCCTCTGTCTTCCCATTCTTTCTGTGTGGGGTTTGCAAGTTTGTTAGAGCTGTGGGTCTGAGGTTGGTTTATGGAATGTGGCTTCTCCTCCAGGACATTATCCCTCAGCCTCTGCTGGTTGCTCAGATTTTAATTCTCCTTATCTAGTAGAGCCACTTAAAAGTTTTAATTTCCCTGCTGTTTCTTTGCTGAGTCCAGCAGGGAGCTTCTGTGTTTGCTGATTCCAGCAGAGAGCTTCTGTGTTAAGGAGGGGGGAAGTGGGCATATCTTGTTTTTTAGGTCCCAGTTCAAACTCTATCCAGGAATGCAGTGGGTATGACCTCTGAGAACCTTAAGGTGTGGTCTGCAACAGTGCCTCTCTGGGGGAGGGGCGCATTCTCCATATAAAGGGGGGGTAGCTCAGGTCTCCCAGAAACCTGAGTCACTGCCTCTTCCTTTACTTCCTCCTTTCTGAGCAACCTTTTATGCTAATTGGAGCTGGAGAGCTATTGGGAGGTGGGCCAACCTGTTGCATGCTAAGCTTGTGCAGGAAGGAGGGAGCAACTCCTCCCCCAGCTATGGCCACCTCGGCACTAGAGAATGACTCAGCTCAGGTTTTTTTTCTCCCTTTCACCATTTGTGTCCTCATGTCTCAATCTCTCCACTCTCCTCATGCAAGACCAGTCCTCTCAGCCCTCTTCACCCCCTGAGCCCCAAGCAACTGGCTGTGAGTAATATTTTTTGTGCTGGCCCTTTAAGACTGCAACTCCTTTAGCCAGCCCCTTCCCACAGACAGAACTCTTGCTCTCTTCCCCACTCAATGCTGTCAGGCTGTCTCCTCCAGTCCCTGGGTTTCTAGGCTGGGGCTCTGGTCCTGGGACTGAGGACCCTGCCTCTCAAGGTCTCTCTTCGGGACCCTCAGCCTCAGCCTCACCTCACTCCTGGGAGTGGGGGAGCCCCCACCATGCCCCCATACTCCCTACAGGCTCAATGTGGATTCTACTGTGCTCCTTAGTTTTTGAGTCCTGTTCTTTTAGTCTAAAGTTGTTTTTTCACAATGATTATTCTTAAATTAATTTGTAATCCACTTTGGTCATGGGAGGTGGCAGTAGGTGCATTTGCCTACTCTGCTGCCATCTTAGAATCCATGACTACTCTTATACATAGAAATTTTTGAGGGTTTTTCATTTTTCCCCCTTTAAAAATTATTGTTCTTTTTTTATCTTTTTTAAAACTAAGAAAATTTGGAGATCAACTTTCCCCATGACAATTTCTTACCATGAAATATTGCCTGAAAAATCTATAAACCAAAAAGGTTTAAAGGCCTGGGTTCTAAGAATTTAGCATTCCTTGTATAATTATTTAAAAGCTTTATTGGGGTATAATTGATATATTGTATAAAAAACTGCACATATTTAATATATACAATTTGATGAGTTTGGACATACACCTATAATACCATCTATCATAACTACAATTAAGTTAAACACATCCATCACCTGGAAAAGTTTTCTTGTGTTCTCCCTCCTTTGTGGTAAGAACACTTACCATGAGATCTACTCTCTTAAAGTTTTTAACTCACAATATCATATTGTTAACTATTGCCTCTATGTTTGTACAGCAGATTTCTAGGTCTTAGTCATCTTATATAACTGTAACTTTACACCCATTGAATAATTTCCAATTTCTCACTTCTCCCATCCCCTGGCATCCTCCATCCATATTCTCTGCTTCTTTAAGTTTGACTGTTTCAGATAGTTCCTATAAGTGGAATTACATATTGCTTGTTCTTCTATGACTGACTTATGTCACATAGCACAATATCATCCATGCCTATTCATCTTGTTGCAATTAGTAGCATTTACTTTATATTTAAGGCTGAATAATGTTACATTGCATATATCTAACACATTTTTAATTCATTCACCTGTTGATGGACATTTTGGTTTTTTTTTTATATCATAGCTATTACAAATAAAGCTGCAATAGACATGAGATTGCAGATATTTCATTAAAATCCTGATTTCAAGTCATTTGAATATATACTTAGAAGTGGGATTGCTGGATCATGTGCTAATTCTATTTTTAATTTTTTGAGGAAACTTTATACTGTTTTGCATAGTGGCTGCATCTTTTCACATACCCACCAACAGTTGCCAAAGGTTTCAATGTCGCCACAGTCTTATAATCTTTTGTTAGCCTTTCTTTATATGAGAGACAACTTTAAGAACAGAATCTATTAGATCGGAAACATGTTATCTTTTGGCTTTGTTTGGTTAAAATGAGAGAAAGGGCTCAGTAAAATGGGCTGTCTTAGTTTAAAGCTAAGAAATTCTATCTAGAAAGAAAGAGAAATTAACTTTAATGAAAACAACTAGAAAGTTTAATAGAGTTATTCACTGAAAATCAAAGGTGATCAACATCTCTGGCTTAGTTAGACCATAAATGCCAATTTTATTGCAAATAGACTTTCTCAGTGGAGAAGAATCACGTTCTAGGACTCCATTTAAGAAAAGTAAAAAATATATAGTTAAATATTAGTTATTCATGATTTTGTATCCTGTATCATATGAAGAGAAATGATGCTAATTCTGTGATTTTTAAAATCTTATTAACTGACATAGCTGTAACTTAAAAGGTCTTTGAATTTTCTACATTGTAAAAATAAAACACATTTTAGGACTTTTCATTGATTTGTCCAAGAGTCTCACATTTCAAAATGTTATATCTATTTTCATAACATTTTATCTAGAAAATATTCCTTGCTATTACTTTTGCAAATGGTTGTTATCACAAAACAAATGATTAATTGAAAGAAATGGCCTTGTTCTGAGCCATCCTATTCAGCATTGTTACCTACAATAACAGCAAATTACAAGCCCATTAAAGAATTTCAAAGCACTTAATGAACTATGGAATCCCACCAGGTCTTGATAGAAGAAATCTTTTTCAATAAATATGTTTGGTAATGTAAGCAACAAAATTAAAAGGAATTTGATTAAACCCCATTTATGTGTGGCACGAAAAATTCAACCATAGTCAGTCTAATATTATATGCATTACAAGTATCTGTAGTTTAAAACTCAGTTGGTAAGATCTGGGGAGGTATTCCCTATTTTCCTCTTCAGATTCAGGTAGCACACAGGAAAACTTAGGGGCTACCCTTTAGAACGTATTTCCAAACCAACAAAGAGGAAGGATATTTAACAAACATTCAGGGAAACTGCTAATCACTGTTGTACTATTGTGGTGAGGAGTGAGTGCATTTTTGGCTGTGATACTGACACCTGCTTGAAAGACAATGATAACATTTTAAATTAAGGGCACAATCATAAGTGCTATATTAATATTTATTGAATGATTCCAAGATGTAGTCGCATCCCTTAATAACTTTTTACAGTGCAAGTTATAAAATTCATTGGCAACATATTCTTAATAAATGATGCCATAATAAGCTCCTGTAATGTTGCTATAACACAGCTGTTGTTAATTAAAACAATGTATGCACCTGCTTCATTCATTAATTTAGATTATTAGTATATAAAGCATGTTAAAATGACTAATGTAATTTTTAAAATAATTATTATTTAGATGAACCTTCAGCTACAATGACTTTTCTTCAGTCTCACAGGCACCCATAGCCTTTACATTTGAAAACAAAAGAGAAAACTAAGGTCACCAAATGTTTGAAAGTGTTGCTAAATTAACAGCTTAGGTGCACCAGTTTGTTTTCTGCTCTGTGTGTGCTAAAGCTGCTACCTGAAAATAATACAGAGGGATACAGGAATTATTTTATGCACATGATTTTGGTCTTTATCTGCCCTCTCAAGGTCCAAGGAGTGCACAAAAATTTCACACTCCAACACTTTCCTGATCTCACAGAATATTATGCCATTTGAAGATACATCTTCTCCTTTGATCAGTTCAAGTGTTGTCCTTTGTCCATACAATGCCATGTATTTTTGAGACCTATTACACAATGAAGTTTGTAGAAGGAAATCTTTATATTGTGCAAATTTCAGCTTTGATTCTATAGTACTGTTTCCTCTATCTCCCATTCATTTCATTACCATACCCTTTCAAGTAATATTTTCAATGGTATTTACATAACAAACCTGAATAATATAGCATGGAAAATAGAACTTTTCCTAATAAAGTAATTTAAAATAACCATTGATCAGTATGTATATGAATCTGCTTGGGCTGTCATAACAAAATATCATAGATTAGGTGACTTTTTTTTAAAACTTTATTTATTTATTCATTTTTTTAAAGAGGAGAGAGAGAGAAAGAGAAAGAGAGAGAGAGAGAGAGAGAGAAGGGAGGAGCAGAAAGCATCAACTCCCATATGTGCCTTGACCAGGCAAGCCCAGGGTTTTGAACCAGTGACCTCAGCATTCCAGGTCAAAGCTTTATCCACTGTGCTACCACAGGTCAGGCAGATTAGGTGACTTTTGACAGAAATTTATTCCCTCATAGTTCTAGTGTCTGTGGAGTCCAAGATCAAGTTACTGGTAAATGTGATTCTGGTGGGAGCTCTCTTTCTGGTTTTCAGATGAGCACTGTTATTTTCCACATGGTGGAGAGAGTATGCTCTCTGGGCTCTCTTCTGATACAGACACTAATTCTATTGGATTAGGGCTCTACCCTTATAACCTCACTTAATTACTTCCTAAAGGTCCTATCTCCAAATATAGTCCCATTAAGAATTAGGGCTTCAGCATATAAATTTAAGGGTCAGGGAGCACAATTCAGTTTTAGCTGTATGGTTACAAATATAGAAGCAAATACGACTCAAATATATTCTTACTCCTAATATTTGTGGACATCTTGGCTTCAAAGAAATTTTAAAAGTTCATATTCTGAAAAACACATCTTAATTAATAAAAAACAATATTTTCCAGAATTCTATAAGCAATAAGTTCCCCCAAATCATCAAAATTTTATACTTTTTAATTTTTAAACTTTCTTATTGAATTTATTGGGGTGACATTGGTTAATAAAGATAATACAGCATTCTGGTATACATTTCCACAATACATTATCTATATATTGCATTGTGTGTTCACCACCCCATGTCAACTTTCCTTCCATCCCCATCTATCCTTCCTCTACCCTCCTCTACCTCTCCCCACCTCTCACTCCCTCCTTCAATTCCCACACTGTTATCTGTGTCTATAAGATATTTTTTGTTCACTTAATCCCCTCACCTTTCTTATAATTGAGCTCATAGCTCACTCGAAGCCGATTGCTGAGAATTAATGATGAATAACACAGAAAGGTTTCTGCTTCCATGAAGTTTACATTCTAAAGTGGAAAGAGACACTATACTAATATATAAGTACATAAATAAGAAAATATCTGATAGCAATAACTGGTATGAGGAAAAGATGATACTATAATAGAGATAATGCCATGGGCTACTGTAGATTGTGTGGTTTAGGTACATGATTAGATCACAATGTGATGGGAAAAAAATAACAGTGTGAAGATCATCCCAAGCACTAATAATAACATACAAATAAAAAAGTTTGATGTTTTCTTTCATTAACTATTAAATTAAAATGTTTATTTACCAATAAGAAAACTGGTATCAAGCATCAACACACTTCCGTGTAGTATCAGCAACTCAGAAATTTCTCATGGTCCTCTGTCATAGTAATCCTAAACATAAATTACTACTTGAAAAAAGTTTGATTAAGCTGTTCTTTCCTGCCCACTACTGCTATTTTGTAGTTGGACCAGGGAGAGAGAACCAGTTCTTCTCTTAATGTACCTGGATTGACATGTTTTAATTAGTATACCCACACAAGTGTCTACAACTATAGAAATGTGGGGACTGTTTGGAAAAGAAAGGGTTTAATGAACAGATTCATTAAAATAGAAGTTACCAATATTTCACAATTCACCTTTTTCTAAATGAACATGAGATTGAGTTCTTGACTCAATTTCACATCTTTCTCCTATTGGAAGTTGTCATTAGTGTTTGGCCGTTTTCATTTAAACATTTCACTTAAAATGTCTAGCAGGTGAATTAAATTCTAGGATGGGTTTGTGACAGTAAATGGGAAATAGAAAACCTTAATAATCAAATCTGTACTCGATTTGTACAGTTAAAACGACTGAATCTCTTTCCCTTTGTTGAGTATCAGAGGAGAGCAAAAATCTTGAAAAGGCTCTCCAGATGCCCTGGGCTAAGAACAACCAGGTGATTATGAGTTACATATGTTTCTCATTTGCTAATAAAAAGGTGAAAATCACCCATAGTAGGCATTATTCTCATTTGAGGCATTTAAAGCACCAGTAAGGGATTGAAATTAATTAAGCCAAGAGTAAATAAAAAAGGTAGGGACTGGAAACATGCCCTGTGTTACTGTAGATATACTCGAGCCTTATAGTGCAAAGAGATATAGAAATTCAGGACCTTCACAGAAAAGGCACATTAGGAAATATATGTACTAATTAAAATGGCCAGGTCAATAATGGGGCAAAGGAAACCAGACAACCAACCTGTTTGCCTCTCAAACACACAAAAAAATTAGAGATGATTCACCCTTTGCTGTGAATGTTCTTTTACAGCTTCTTTCTCAAGCTCTATGAGGCTTTGAATCTTGCATTTTATAAAGTAGGCAAAGTGAAGGCTAAGACATCATCCTCCTTTAAGTAGCACTGATAACTTCAGAAAGACAAAAAGGTTTCTGCGTAGTCCTGCATGTTTACTGATACTATACTTCCCAAACTGAATCTTTAGAATCATGTTAAGAATTCGTGATTTCAAAACAACATGGCTGAGATTGCTTTGTCTACCATCTTTATTAGTGCAAAGGAAAATGTGCCTTCATGCTAACATTCTTTCCAGCAAGTAGGTAAGATAAAATTACCTTCTCACATATTTGCTACATAACAGAGATCTGGAGTAGGGAGCATATTTGAAATAGTGAGTTGGAATACTGACATCTAAGGTTGAAATCAACTCAATGCCATAAAAAATCAAGTTGAAATTTATTTAAACTCTTTAAATTATTTTGAGATGGGTAAAGTCACTTTGTCTTTTCTTTTTGAACTTATCTTTAGTCATTTCTCATCTTAAAATTGTTATATGTCCTAAATAGTCTTCTCTGCTTTACTTATAAATTTGTAAAAGTTTCTCATTTCCTCCCAAATAAAGTTGCAAGTTACTAGCACTGCTTGGCAATCTTGCTTCATAAAATTTTCCAGATTCATCTGCCTCTTGAGTCTCAACCCCTTCTCTTCTTTCCTCAACCCTCTGCATGATAAGACTTGTATTTTTCTAACCACGTATTTTAATAGTGACATACCTTTACAAATATTGCATCACCTGCCTGTCATGAACTTTCCTTCCCCTTTTATGTCAACCAATGTGATTCTCTGTCTCTTCAAATACTCTTTGTTTTCCACACCCAGATCAAGTGTCTCCTCTTCTGTGCTCTACTGCTGATTCTCTAACAAAAAATAGCCATCTCTGTCATGTACCTTTATTATAGTACAATGTGATTTTCACTAGAGTTATTTGTGTACTTGTTTTCCTCCATTGATAATCACATATTTCTCTTCATAACCCACTTAGGATCTATGACCATACGTGGCATGCACTAGATAGCTGACATTCATTGAATTACACTAGCTTTGAGAATGTTAATGATTTCTTTGGTCATAAATCTTAATCTAGAAAGCAATGGTTACCATTCAGAAGACTCAATAGCACAGTTCAGAGAAAGGAAATTTAGACAACAGCCAATCAAGTCTTTTATATGTAATCACAGATTAGAACAATTTTGTGCTGGACAATCAAGACAGACCAGGTTGAGTTTGAAAGTCTTGACAATAAGCCTTGAAGACACTCAGAGTATGGAAAGGCTCCTTCTGTGGAGTAAGCAAGACTGCTTTGCTCAGTCATCAATCAAACACCACGGCTACTTCTTGTTAATTAATGGACCAAAGTTTCTTCCCTGATGGGAACAACATTTGGTTACATTTGTGTAAGGAGAATTGATTTTTATTGACTCAGACCTTCTGTTTGCTATGTCACAAACATGTAGTTGGATGACTAATTGAATGGCTGGTCTCTCTCTGGAAAGCTCTGGGCCCTTTGCCTATGCTACTTCATTTGTCAAATGCCTATATTGAGAAGAAAGTCTTTCTCTGAGTTGATAGAGCTGTGGCTATGCCATGAAGCAGCCTAGTTTAGTAAAAGTACAAGAGGTAAGGCAGGTACAAGCTTGTGTTTCTGTACTGGACTAGCCCAAGATTTAACTCAAGCCCACTGATAGCAGGTAGCGATGAGATTTGTCTTCGGACATACCTCTTTGATTCTAACTCAACTACTTGCTCTCCTGGCCTCACTGCCTTCACTTCTAAGATAGGGATAAAAAATATATATTGGGAAAACAACTAAGGTTTCACTGATATGATATCAGAAGAAAAAACCCCCGACATAGTGACCAGAGCAAAAACAATAAATTTTTATCTATATAAATAGTCAACAAATGTTTATTTTTACTCTTACCTACCCCAATATTTTCTCGGAGTAGACAAGATTGAGCAAACAGGGCATACACTAAATAGCTACATCTTCTTCAGATGGCTTCCTTTAGTATAACTGGGTGAAAGATTCACATGCACTGGAGAAGCATAACAAGCATTGACCTTGGATATTTAAGCAGAGAAACAAATTGTTAAAGCATAAAGTACTCCAGAAGTGGTTCTCAGCAAGGCTGGTGTGATGGAAGTTAGATTAGGAACAGCTCACAAAATAGTGAAGGATTTGTATGACCATTTTCCTTAGTTACCAATATCCTATAGAATGCACATTTGTTAAGACCACATCAAACTCAGTGAACTAAGATTTTTCATATAATGCAGTGAGTGATGAACAGAACTTTCCTCTCACCAAGGAAATCTACTGCAAGGGTCATTGATCTCCTCATCCACAAAATGGGAATAAATGCTTAACAGACGCTTGCCTCCAATGGCTGTCACCATGATTACTGTACAGTTGGCAAACACATTAAAAAGTGATTACAAATAAAATCTCCAGATTTATATTTTAAGGTTTCAATTCAGTATGAGTCTTCCTAGTAATTTCTAAATTCCCACATGTGGCTGACATTTGAAAAATATACCCCATTACAGATAAAAACAAATTTCTCTACTCAATTCATTACTGAAAGTGCATCTGCAAATCTACTTTGCCAATTAATCACTGCATTAAGCTTTCTTGATTAGAAACCAATTAACTTTAAATAACAAGGTAGTTTTAATTCACAAATTCATGTTCCAAGGCTGATTACATGTAAGTTATCGATGAATTTTATTTTTGGAAAGACATCAGATACAAGAATCCCTGTGAAAAGCCTATAGTTCCAGCAGAGACATTGAGTATTCATTCAATTTTCTACATTTCTTTTTCACAAAAATGTGCAACTGAGTTAACATATGCTGATCATTCTCAGTAATTATACACTGTGGAAGAATGTCACTCTTTTCCCAATGTATCAAGTCTCTTAATCACTATCTTTAGCTCATTTCTGTATTTAAATACTTGGGGGAAAAAGTCTTTGGAGGGGAATTTAAACTAACAACCACTGGTGCCATCATCAACTGGGGGCTTAATCACCAAGAGCATGCCATTTAGATTAGCCTCCTGTAGATGATTAGGCAATGTAGCTGACAAACCGGTGTGAGGCACCTGTGTAAAATGGGCAGTAAAAGGCATGGAAAGGCTTGCTCTCAATTAATAAATGAACCAACAAACCAATGACAACCTCTTCAGTACTTTAGAAGACTGATTTCTCCTTATTGTCAATGGTTAGTTTCCCTTTGGAACAGTTAATCCCATTTCTCATTGTGGAAGGTGATTGAACAAGGCAGGGCAACTAGGCCCTGGCTGATGGTTCAGTGGATAGAGCATTGGCCAGGTGTATAGACCTTTTGGGTTAGATCCCTAGTCAGGGCACACAGGAGAAGTGACCATCTACTTCTCTCTTCCTCCCTCTCCCCTTTGTTTTCCTCTTTCCCTCCCACAGCCAGTGGCTCAATTGGTTCAAGCATCAGCCTGGGCCCTGAGGTTAGCTCCTTGGTTCAAGTCCAGCCTTGGCTGCTAAAAATAGCTCTGTTGATTTGAGCATCAGCCCTAGAAAGGGGTTTCCAGGTGGATCCTGGTTCAGGGCACATGTGGGAGTCTGTCTCACTACCTCCAGTAACCAAGTTACTCCATTTCTTCATGTCCCTGCATTCCTTGTAGAAAAAAAATCATTTGAAGGAGCCAGTGTGCTCTTGTATTGTTTTTCAAACTAAAATCTGTCACCCATTAACAAGTTGTGAAATTCATTTGATGGTGCTCTGGTCTAAATGTGTCTACCCAAAATTCATACATTGAAAACCTGACTCCCAAAGATGATAGCATTGGGAGGATGGAGCCCTCATGAATGAGAAGAATGCCTTATAAAAAAGCTTCAGAGAGATTTCTAATTCCTTCCACCATGTGAATCCACAAGAAGGAACTGGCTATGAGCCAGGAAGAGAGCTCTCATCCAACCATGATGATGCCTTGATCTTGAACTTTCCATATTCCAGAGCTGTGAGAAATATATAAATTTCTGTTGTTTATATGTTACCCAGTCTGTGGTATTTTATTATAGCAGCTCAAATGAACTAAGACAATGGATCATGACAATCATGTAAAATGTATTTCTTCCTGTGAGTTGCATGCCTGAAAGCCATTGAGTTATTCACACATTGGATTAAATATCAGAATTAAGGCAGAACTTTTTGGCCAAGTGAATTTTTTTCATGCCTTATTATTAAGAGATAATTTAAAATCAATTGGTCATCTGCTATTTTCTACTATCTTAAAAAACCTGCTTGCATATAGTTCCTAAATTGATTAGTACCATCAGAGGCAATCTGATTCTGGCCATAAAACCAGCCCTTCCCACTGGTTCCTAGCATTTACCATGTTCCTAACTATAAAATAGATGCTATCACTTCCTATTGCCAAATAAAAACACACAAAAAACAAACAAAGAAACAAAGGGCAAGTAGGGGAGGATCCAGGTTTTAAGTGACTAAAACTTTTATAATTGTGATATTTTGCCCTCTTTAAGGAAAAATATCAATCTACTAATACAAAATTAGGTTTAAAAGAGAATATTTATATAGAACAAGGAAAGAAATTATGACAAATTCCTAGACCTCAAAGTTTTAGGATTTTTTCTGTTGTTGTAATCGTTGTTTTTTGTTTTGTTTTGTTTTTGAGATCTCTTTGATCAATTTACCAAAAATGCTTACATAAGAATGTTTTCTGATTATAAGCAGGCTTTTTTTCCTCCTGGAACACTACAATTCCTAGCGATTCCCAGCACTCACAGGCACCCCAAAGCTCACAGCTTCATGTTTATCATGTTAAATATTTGTCTGTAGGTCCTAGCTAGTTTGCTCAGTGGATAGAACACTGGCCCAAAGTGCAGAAGTCTCAGGTTCGATTTCCAGTCAGGGCACACATGGACAAGTGAACACCTCCCCTCTCTCTTCCCCTTCTTTCTCCCATCCCCTCTTGTAGCCAGTGTCTTAACTGGTTCTAGCATTGGCCTTAGGAGCTGAGGATAGCTTGGTTGATTTGAACATTGGCCCCAGACAAGGGTTGCCAAGTGGATCCCAGTTGGGGAACATACAGGAGTCTGTCTCTCTATCTCCTCTCCTCTCACTTAAAAAATAATTGTCTGCTATAAAAAAGTAATTAATGTAAGAGAGTACACCATTAATTCAAAGACCAGAAACTCATAGATGGGGCTATAGATTCACTTAGTGCTTAGAGAGTAAGTCTTTGGATATTAATACACAAGGAAGGGGGTTGACTCTGCCACTTAGTAACTTGGGACTTTGAGTAAGTTACTTAACTCTTTCTACACCTCAGTTACCTCATTCGCAAAGCATAGGTATTGACATTATCTGCCTTAATGGACTGTAAATGGTACTATCCATATAAAACTTCCATAACAATGATAGGCACATAGTAAGTATACAATGGGTGTTTATCATTATTTTCTAGACTTGTAGTCAGGATCAGAGATGAATGATTTGTATTCTAAGTCCTGCTCCTAATCTTTCTATCTTTCTTCTTGAGTGAGATTGTGTCTCCCTAGAAAAAGAAAGTATCATGTAAACAACATACTTAGAGTGCCATGGAAGAAAGATAGATAGATGATTGATAAATGGATAGAAGATAGATAGATAGATAATAGATAGATATTGGTAGATAATTAGATGTAGTGAATGAGTATAGGTTAAATTATAGCAATACTGATGATCACTAAATAGTATATTAATAAGATAAGCATCTCTTACACTGCAGCTACATGGCCAGTTACACAGTTTCCGTGTATAAAAACTGTATTTATTGGAGGGTGGGGGGATAGAATGGGAGAGGAGAGAAGGGCATTCTAAACAGTAAATAGTCTATAGTAAGTAGTCCTTAGAATGAAATAGTATTTTTAATTCAGCTTTATTGCATAAAAGTAAACAAATTATAGATTTCTTGCAATTACCATATTGATTACCTACAAATTAACACTGAGTGGTTTTTAGCATTTGATCAAATTTCCTAAATGACTTAAATGCTTTTCCTTTGAAATATATTTTAAATGATGACTTTGCTTAGAGAATATTTTCAGTAGATAAAAAAAGGTTAATCTCTCCCACAAGCCTTTCAAGACCATGAGATATTACAAATAATAATAGCATAATAGCAGAATTGATAATATTTACTGCATTTAATGAAAGATAAAGTATATAAACATTTAACACATCACATCCAACCACTACACGGGCACTCAGTCAGTCTCTGCTTGGAAACATGCACACATTTATATATATATACACACATATATATATATATATGTATGTGTATATATATATATATATATTTTTTTTTTTTTTTACAGAGACAGAGAGAGAGTCAGAGAGAGGGACAGATAGACAGGAATGGAGAGATGAGAAGCATCAATCATTAGTTTTTCGTTGTGCATTGTGACACCTTAGTTGTTCATTGATTGCTTTCTCATATGCGCCTTGACCACGGGCCTTCAGCAGACCCAGTAACCCCTTGCTCGAGCCAGGGACCTTGGGTCCAAGCTGGTGAACTTTTTGCTCAAACCGGATGAGCCCACGCTCAAGCCGGCGACCTCGGGGTCTTGAACCTGGGTCCTCTGCATCCCAGTCCGAT
The DNA here is from genome assembly GCF_036850765.1 of Saccopteryx bilineata. NCBI lineage: Eukaryota > Metazoa > Chordata > Mammalia > Chiroptera > Emballonuridae > Saccopteryx > Saccopteryx bilineata. Next base: position 84,388,166 of record NC_089493.1, on the reverse strand, counting down.
GCTCTATCCACTGCGCCATCGCCTGGTCAGGCCATTTTTATATTTTTTTAATGTCATTGGTACCAACATAAGGATTTCTAGCACTCTATTAAAATGAGTGAGAAAGAGAGGAAGAGAAGAGAGATTTTACATTTTAGATAAAAAGAAAAAGTCTACTTTCATTCATATTTCTCTTGCCCCATTAATAAGTAATAATTCAAGCTCTCTTTTAAATTCAAGAAGCATGTATATTAAAATGCAGAAGTATTTGTTTTTTATCTATTGGGAAAATAAATATTCATAAAAGTCAAAAACCATTTTTTATATCAGCCAATGCTAAAATTAACAATCAATTTGTTAATTAATTTTTAAAAGTATTTGTCTAAGACATATTTTTTCTAAATGATGTAATAATTAAAATTTCTACAGGGTAAAAATGATCAACTAAATTCAAATGCATTTATTAGAGGCTCTTACCAATAGAAAGAAATACAAAGCAAGTTGAACTTTTATGTTTGTAAATCCTGGCAAACTCCTCTTGGATCCAGAAAATACCATAGACAACATCTGCACTTATGAAGACCAAACTCAATGGGTAGAGATTCTGGAAGACTCTACTTCCAGACTCTGTTCCTCTAACTGGATCTGATTCCAAAATTTTTATTTACAAGGGAAAAAACGTATATTCTAATTCCACTTCTTCAGTCATAAATGACTTAAAATTAGCATTCTTATCAGAGACTTTCTGAGCTAAGAGGAATCTTTTGCATTTCAAATGAGAAACAAACTCAGCAAACGAGATGTACTCCTCTGTGTTGGCAATGTCTACAGCAATGTCTACAGACTTTGGGTGTGGGGTATTTCACATCATTTTACCTGGCTTTGCACCTATTAGTCTCATGTTTTTCCTATGACAACGTTTTTTCAATCTGATTCCTCTTTGCTAGTCAAGTAATTGACTAATTGGAGGCAGTGCTTAAATTCACAGCTTTGATTAAAAGAACAGAAGTCAAAGTATAATACGGGGGCCCTCAGATTATGACACAATTCCATTCCTACGATAGTGATATAACCTGAATTTTGGTATAAGTCAAAACACACCCTGGCCTAAGTCACTTACCTATCCTAACACAGTTACAAAATCATAATCTAGAACATAAAAATACAACTAAGTCACAGAAAAAGGAATAGGACATGAATATACTGTACTGTACACTGTACTGCAATAATAGAAAAAAATGACAAACAAAGCAACACAAATAGAACATTTGTGCTATTAACAGTCCAGAATGGTACAGGTAAGTGTACTGCGGGACGCCAACTCCCCCACTCATGTGTCGCATTACTGCACCTTCTTTCACCGCACACAACCAAACTAGTTTGCCCACATAGTCCGTAAGTACAAAGTTAATGGCATAAACTGAAACACTCATGTCTCAATCTTTTTAAGTTTTTATGGGAGTGAGCATCGTAAACTTGAAATGTTGTATGTTGAGCCTGTCATAACCTGAGAACCCCCTGTATATGTGTGCATACCATTTTAGTAAAACAATCTATGAGTATCAAACAGTTCTATGGCAAAATTATCTGTTGCTGCCTCTGGAAAGCTAATTTACAACCACAGAGAAAATAAACAGCATCTTTAAAGTGGCACTGAGACTAGAATTTGCCTTCTCCCTAGCCAGCATGCACAGAATATATAGCAACCTGTTCACAGCTATATAGTAAATTTCTTATGCATTGTGCCTCCTTTAATCTAATGCCTTGAGTTTCACATAATTGAGAGCACAAACTGTGATTTGTGTGAATTGGGGAACAGGAGGAACAGGTGAAAGGTGGTATTTACTTATCTATTTATTTGTTTATTTTTACTGAAACAAGTCCACCGTTTAACTGTAGCTAGCCACATCTATATGGAGACAGACAATTACCTGAAAGAATTATGTGATTATATATCCATGTAAATATAAAGCAGTAGGTAGTTATTATTATGGGAGAAAAAGTAAAATATATTTGTGACCCAAGTTCACAAAGACAGAAAGAGATAGCCACAAGTGCATAGGACACAAAAAAGTTCTGGGTAGCAAGTTTATCTGGTCTATTTGCATTTATTTATTTATTTATTTATTTATTTATTTATCTTCTTTTTCCAAGTGAGAGGAGAGAGAGAGACAGACTCCTGCATACACCCCGACTAGGATCCACCTGGAAACTCCCATCTGGAGCTGATGCTCTGCCCATCTGGGCCATGCTCGCAACCAAGCTATTTTTAGAGCCTGAGGTAGAGGCTTCATGGAGCCATCTCGGTGCCCAGGGTTGATTGATGCACTAGAACCAATTGAGCCCTAGCTGAAAGAGAGGAAGGGAGAGAGGGAGGGGTAGAGAAGCAGATGGTTGCTTCTCCTGTGTGCCCTGACCAGGAATCAAACCCACTGAGCCAACTGGCCAGGGCCTATTTGCTTTAATAATTCAAATTCTAGGATGAATCAAAATATTCCCAATTCTAATATTTTAAATCACAAAACAGATCATAAAGATACACTTTACAGAAAAGTAATGACCCCAAAAGTAGAAGCATTCACCTCCTTAAAAATAAGAATGGAGACAGAACATATTCTCGTAGTAAAAGAAATTTAGAAAACCAATATGGGCTGTATTTATGGCTATTTAATGTATCTTTATTATTATTTTTACTACTATTTTAGCAAACTTAAAAATTAGAGCCAGATGTGGCCAATATTTAAAGGTAACTAGGAAATTCACAATAAAAATTATATTCTTACTTAGACTCAGAGGAAATCAGAAAGTTTGATTTAACCAGATTAAAATGGGACAATTTAACAGACCCAAGTATTAAGTCTGTTCAGTTTCCTTTGTGGTTGGATTCTGCCTAATGGTTAAAACATGGGATACAAATAAAACTAAATGTATACACCAAAATTCCTAAAATTTGATAAAATTTTGATGGGTATTTTCATCTTTAGATTAATTAGCTGGCCAAAATGATAAGGACTAAAAAGGATTTATTTGTAAGCAACTCTACTTTTGCTTAAATTGAAATATTCACAGAAAATGATGTATAGTAGTCTCCCTTTTACAATAGTTTTGCTTTCCACAGTTTCAATTACCTACAGTCAACCATGGTCTGAAAATGTTAAATGGAAAATTTCAGAAATAAACAATGAACAAGTTTTAAATTGCATGCTATTCTGAGCAGCATGGTGAAATCTCCTGCCATCCCACCTGGGACGTGAACCATCCCTCTGTCCAGTGTCTCCATGCTGTATACACTACCTGTGGTCATTTAGTAGCCATCTTGGTCATCAGATCAACTGTTGCAGTATCACAAGGCTTGTGTTCAAATGATACATACTTTACATAATAATGGCCCCAAAGTACAACAGCAGTGATGCTGGCAATTCAGATATGACAAGGAGAAGTCATTAAGTTCTTCATTTAAGTGAAAAGGTAAAAGTCTATGACTTAATAAGGCATTTTATGATTTCACAACATCACAAGAACAGGAAAGGTGAGAACAGTGCAATAAGATACAATATTTTGAGAGAAACATCATATTTGCATAACTTTTTTATAATATATTGTTATAATTGTTTGTAGGAATATGATGTAAAGACTTGCAGAGTTAGCATGTATGGCCAGTAGTCGTGGCCACTGTCACTGCCAGGCAGGTGCAGGTTCCCATTAGATTTGAGCAGACGGTAAAGAAACTGTGGAGCTAAAAACTGGTGGGCCATTCCTTCATTCTAGCCTCGCACCTGGTCTGCAAGAAACACACAGAGAGAAAACACTTCCCTTTCCATTGAGGGCTCCCAAAGCCACTGACACATCCGGGTTTTCCTAGAATCAAAGAACCCCACCAGTCTCAGTCACCTCTGGTTCCCCATCTGCACATCTTCTCCCTTCTCCTTTCTACACAAACTGGCTTCTCCTTCAGCACCCTGCCATCTTGACTTCCTTCTCTCTCCTTCTTCCTCCCTCTAAAATACTACCTGGGTCCACAAAGACCCCTTCTCCAGCACACATCAGCATAAAAAAGCCCCTTCCCAAGCAGGAAGGTAATTTGCAGTTTCACCTGGCCAGCGCCATTCATGTGGGCTGTGCCATTTTTAACAATAAAAGTGAACAAACTCAAATATCATAAACTCATTTGACCAACATAGCATAAACAATTAGAGGCAGAGAGGAGCCTTGGGCAAAAGCCCTGAGCAGACAGATTCAGCACAACAGCAGGATAAGATTCAGTAACAGAAATGTTTAGGCTTTCAGAACAGATATAAGGAGTCAACATGCTCCTTATCCTTTACTTCATCCCCTGAAAACTTCTTCTATCTGCTTCCTTGAGTTATCTGTATTGGCTAATAAATATCTGAGTAAAGCTGGGGATGGGGGTTCAGTCCTTCGGTCTGTGGACTGGGGCTGTAGACTCCCCTTGGCCACTTGGAACATTCCATCTAGTCTCCAAGTAGTTCATTGTTGCTGCAACAAGTGGTGGCCCGTGTGAGGAACAGGCACCAAACAATGGGTTTACTACATTGAGTACTTCATTGTCACAGTGACAAGTGGTTCCCATCTGAGGAACCAGACAAAATGACCTCTCAAAGCCTGGCAAAGGAAAAAGATGTCTGCTCATTTCATTAGGTAAGGGACACAAGCAGCAAGGGAATAGCCCTTCAATGCTTGTGGTGAGGTCACTTTTAGGGATCAGGCAAGAAGATTTCCCTCTTTCTTCATTTCTCCTTTATCATGGGGAATTCCCTTTACTCTGAGCAGCAGAGTCTCAAATTACATTTATGGGGAATCCTTGGAGCTGCAGGGTGTCAAATCGGAATGTAACTGCCCTCTTGCTCACATCTGACAACAATGCCCTTGGAATCCAAAGGAGGGAAGTTTAGATTTAGAAGATTGGGAAAGCACTTATACCAAGGGGATGGTAAAAGCAATCAGGATGGGATATGATATGACCCCTTGGGATTAGAAAGGGCTTGTAAAAACTGTTCTCACCACCTTCCCTGAACCTCAGTGATCCCTCCCCCTTAGATATTTCACTAGCCCTAACCAGTAGGAAGTAGCTATAGGAGAAGAGACCTTCATCCCTTTTTCTTGAAAAACAGAAGGCTGGAATATTAGGTTTGGGTCCAGGGTTCCTTTAAACTCAAGGCAGGCTATAAAAATGGGAGAGGTCATGCCAGGACCTCAGTATAAAACAAAAAGGAGGGGACACTTTTAAAATCCCAGAGGCTCTATAGCCAATCCCCATTTTAGTCTCTTTTGTCATCCTGGAAGGCTGCCAAGGACAAATAATGAGGGTTGTTTTCTCTGCAATTGCCAATAATACTGTAAAATATAAAGTTATGCCAATTTTTTTAATCAGGTGGTCTAAAAAAGCATTTGATATTACTACTAGTTTAAATTTAATTAATGTCTTTTAAAATTCTTAACAGAAAAAAAATGTTTGTTTTTCCAAAGTTTACAAAAGGTTCCTATTATTTCTTTTATGTCTTCTAAAACATGAGTTTGTTTGCCAATGAAAGAAACTGTTTCTAAAGGTTATGAAAGATGTTCATAAAAGTACCAATCTAAAATTGCTAATTACTGCTTAGTTGTCACTAAAATTTAAGGTTTTTAGAAATTGAGAATTCTGATTAATTAGGAAAAAATTGTATGGTTTTAATAATAAAAGGTATAAGGTATTGTAAAGCCAGGAGGCACGGCCAGGGCCAGCATCAGAGCAGCCCAGCCCATGCAGGTTCGCATTGGATTCGGACAGTCGGTAAAGAAACCATGGAGCCAAAAACTGGTGGGCCATAGTCTTTAATCCAGCTTGCACCCGGCGGGCAAGTAAAAATACACACTGGGCTCCAAAACCCAGTCACACTCAGTGCTCACAAAGCTACTGACTTATCCGAGTTTCCTAGAATCAAAGGTTTCTAGCTCACCAGACTTATTCACCTCTGTTCCCCATCTCCTTTCCTTATCCCAGATACAAACTCTGCCCAAATTGGCTTCTCACTCAGCATTCCACCATCTTGGCTGCTTCTCCTGGCCTCCTCCACGTGGCCTTTCTCTGCTCTCCTCTGCTCTCTCTTCTAATGATTATCTCAGGAACCAAGAGCCCAAGCTCCCACTTCGTCCCCATTTTATAGTGTAGCAATCCAAACTCTTAATCCAATATACAAAACAGGGAAGTCTCTAATACAAAGTCACTTCTCTGAGGCATGATTGGATTGTACTGCCCTACATCAAAAAGGGTAGGAAAGGCTTAATCCCAAAACCAAGCCCCAGGCTAAAGGATTCTGCCTGCCTTTAGCCCACCCCAACACACATTAATATCACCTGGGCAATGGCCTCTTTAACAAAGTGAGCATAATACATTTTATCTGCCCAACAGGTATAGAGGTATTTTTGAAAGGAAAAGGAAGAAAGAAATAAGTTCTGAAAGCTGGTTATTTCTAAATGGTGTAAGTTGCAGAGGTTTGTGCAGGTTGTAGAAGGTTTGTGCGGAGGAAAACTGTTGGTCAAATAAGTTTGTAAACATGATATATATGTTTGCTAGCTTGTGACTTATATTGGGTGTGGGGGACAGGCTATAAGCAGGCCAGGTTGTTGTAGCCTGAGGTTTGGTTTTGGGACTAAGCTTTTCCCCACACCCTTGACTGATTGTATGATCTGGGTGGTGCACTATCATGAGAAATCCAATTATGCCTTGGATAAGTGACTTTGTATCGGAGACTTCCTTGTTTGTATATTGGATTAAGGGATTTTGGTTTTCTACACTATAAAGTGGGACAGACCAGGAGCTCAGACACACAGTTCCTGCTATCACAATTGCAGGGGCTCCCCTGATCCCTTGCCCTTCATGGGAAGAGCTGGTTTTCTGCTTTTCCCTTGTCTTCTTTTGTGGTTTGCCTGTCTTGGTGAGACACCAATAAATAGGATGGCCCCCCATCCTCTGACTCCGCCATTTCTTTATCGTCTGCCCGAATCCAATGGGAACCTGCATGTGAATGGTCACAATGACGGCTCCTGGCCTTACAAAAACCAAAAAAAAAAAAAAAAAAAAAAAAGGAATGAAGGAACTGAGAAAGTAGAAAAAGGTGAGAAAAGGAAAAAAAGGGAAGGACTTGAGAGAAAGGATTGTCATAAAAGGAAAATAAAAAGAAACATTAGAACATACTTAGTGGCCTCAAAAGCTTAAGAAATTTACCCAAACTTACAGTATTACAAAAGGAGCCAATAGCCTTCTTAAGCCCCAACTACATTGTTGGGCAGATAAAATATATTATGCTCACTTTGTTAAAGATGGCGCTGCCCACGTGGAAGCCAGTTGCCTAGGTTATGGGCGTGATTATATTAATGTGTGTTGGGGGCGGGCTGTGGGCAGGCAAAATCCTTGTAGCCTGGGGCTTGGTTTTAGGTTAAGCCTTTCCCACCCTTTTTGATGTGGGGTGGACTTTGTATCAGAGACTTCCCCATTTTGTATATTGGATTACAGGTTTTGATTTCTGAACTATAAAGTGGGGCAGACAGGGAGCTTGCTCTCTCAGTTCCTGAGATTAGCATTAGAGGAGAGAGCAAAGAAAGGAGAGCAGAAAAAGGCCACATGGAGGAGGCCAGGAGAAGCAGCCAAGATGGTGGAGTGCTGAGTGAGAAGCCAGTTTGTGCAGAGTTTGTGCAGGGAGAAGGAAGGAGATGGGGAACAGAGATGAATAAGTCTGGTGAGCTAGAAACCTTTGATTCTAGGAAACTCAGATAAGCCAGTAACTTTGTGAGCACTGAATAAGTGGGTTTTGGAGCCCAGTGTATGTTTTTACTTGCCCACCGGGTGCAAGGTAGGATTAAAGATGATGGCCCACCAGTTTTTGGCTCTGTTGTTTTTTTACCAACTGTCTGAATCCAATGCAAAACTGCATGGGCCAGGCTGCTGTGATGGTGGCCCCAGCAACTGGCTTTACATACACAAACAAAAAAGAGGGAATCAGGAGGAGAGACTCACCCTACAAGGACAATTGGATAAGTCTTTTTTTACTCTTAATTTTTTAACATTTCCTCATCTATATCTACTAAAGCCAAGAGGTATTTTATACCAGCTGAGCAATGGCCTTAAGCCTCTCTTGTTGTACTATGATGCATTAGCTGTCCCTGAATGGCAGAATCCAATCAATTACTAACCTGGGGGCAAGGGTATATTGCAATTTTGTCTTGCCATCAACAGGTCCTCTTTGAATACCAGTGAGGAGGAATGTGAGGCCTTATGATGAGTTGCCATTAGCCCCTAGAAAGCAACGCAGTTCCAGAGATCCAGAAGCTGATAGTAAATCCACCTCCAGAAGTGAACTCGAAAAAGAGGAGGACACCTAGCTCACTCCCAAGCATTCAGGGAGCACCTGACATTACCTGGGAGACTTTAAAACATGTAACTAGGCATGCTAAAGCAGTTTTGCAAAATATAGGCATGCCTGTAACCCCTAAAAACCTGTTTCTCTCTATGCTTGCCCTTCATCTTCCATTGCAATTACCTAACCATCTTACTCTCTATTAATCTTTACTAAAACAAAACAGGGAGATATGTAGGGATATGCTGTGAAGACTTGCAGAATTAATGTAAACAATTAGAGGCAGAGTGGTGCTTTGGCAATAGCCCTGAGTGGACAAGAGTCCAGGGACCTTTCTGAACCCGTGATGGAAACAGCACAACAGCAGGATAAGATTCAGTAACAGAAACATTTAGGCTCTCAGAACAGAGATAAGGAGTCAGCATGTTCTTTGTCCTTTACTTCACCCCCTGAAAACTTCTTCTGTCTGCGTCCTTGAGTTATTTTTACTGGATAATAAAAATCTGAGTAAGGCTCGGGACAGAGCTTCAGTCCTTTGGTCTGTGGACCAGGGCTGTTCCCAGCCCTCGACCCATGGTGCATCTGGTCTCTAAGAAGCTCATTGTCACAGTGACAATTTTTTTAATTTGTTAATTTCATACTGTGCCTAATTTACCTTTATCATGAGCATATATGTATAGGAAAAAGTAGTTCCTATAGGGTTTGGTACTATTTGTGGTTTCAGGCATCCACTGGGAGTCTTGGAACATATCCTCTGTGGATAAGGGCTTCCTGCTCTAATGATCAAATTGTGATTCACATCTCTTTTATAGAGCTAACTCAATCTACTTTTCAACTTCCCAACAAGACAGCTGGTTGGTTTTCTTTATACCAGTAACATTTATTCCTTTCTTTTCCAATGAAATTCCTTGATGAAGGTGTGAATTCGTCACTACTTTCTCATTTGTCATTTAAACGAAGAGAGTTCTCCACTTCCTTTTCCCCAGGTATGATAATTATATCTGCTTTCAGTTTAGAAGTAGGGAAAGGTATTAGCATTAGCCTATGACTGTTTTGTCTTTTTCTTAAAATATTTGACAGCCATGTCTGTTGCAAGGTCTGAATTAAATACAGAATGTTAATGTAAAAATGTCTAAATGCTGCTTAGATTTGAATTACATATAGAGAATAAATATGGTAAGAAAAACTCAGAAATATAGAAAGACTTGGAAATTTCATTTGAGCAGGTTTGTTCCTTTTTAAAATTTTGAGTTTTTAGGCAAGTAGTCTTTTGCAACTTATACAGAGTTATACAAATAATTATAAAGTCATACAAAAATAAAAAAATATATAAAGGGATAAACATTGTTAAAAATAAAATGAATTGTGAACTGTGGCTGTGGCTGGGTGAACAGTAGATAAAGAGTCAGCTCAGCACACCAATGTTGCAGGTTTCTTCCCTGGTCAGGGCACATAAGAGAAGCAATCAATGAGTACACAACTGAATGGGACAACTAAGTGGAAAATGAGTTGATGCTTCCCTCTCTCTCACCCTCAGACCCTCTTCTTCTCTCTCTCAAATCAATGGAAAAATTAAAAGAAAAGAAAAATAAATTGTGAATAATTGTGACTGCCTGGAGGAAAAAAAAGAAACAAGGGAATATGCTATTCTAAACAGAAATGGAAGCAGAAATTTTACTTTTTATTATTTTATTTATGAAATGTGGATGAAATATCATTCTTTATTGGGACAACTTGTGAGACAGTCACCTATCTGGCTCAATGAAATCAGTGAACAATCAAGTTACATAGCAACAGAAATTAATATATAGTTAACAGCATTCTGCTTCTGATGTTTGGAATCTATACCAATCTTTTATGCTTAGTAAATATCTATGATTTACTAATATCACACATAACAAAAACTTAAACTTTCATTGCATTACATTTACTAGTGTTGTGTGAGTTTGATTCTCTTTTTTTTAAAAAACTTTTTTTATTTATTGATTTTAGCCAGAGAGGAAAGGGGAAGAAGAGAGAGAAAGAGACATGAACATCAGTCTGTTCCCGTGTTTACCCTGACCAGGGATCGAATCAGTGACCTCTGCACTTAGGGCCGGTGCTCTATCAAGTGGAGCTATCTGGCCAGGGCTGATTCTCTTATTATCCAGATTTGTAATAATTCAGAATCAGGATCAAACCTGGATCTGCCTACCCCAATCTCATTTGAACTCATAATCTCTCCTCATATTTGTGGGGTGCCTGGATGATCATATAGACACTCATTTTAATAAAGCAGTTCAATTAAAGTATTTATTAGCAAGGACCCCATGAGAGAGGCCACATTGTGGAAAGACTTGTCTGAGGAGAGTAAAGAAATTAAGCCAAACTCATTAGCACTAAAAACTAAATCAATATTCCGCAAAACCATCAGAAATCAGCATGAACAGAGACTTAGTAGATAATGCACATGTTGTGTCCATTTTCTAAATACTTAAAGCATTTGTATCAGAAATTTTGCTACACATATACTTAGATTATACATGGCATGCCAATATACTGAGTGGTATTAGTTTGGTATTAAATTGAGTACCAACATCTTAAGAATTTATACTATTTTGTGGTAAAAAATCAAATGCACATAAAAAAGTTAGCAAATTGCATAAACTAATAGTAATGTCCTGTGTTCTATATAGGTATCATGGGAGGCATTATGGTTTAGTATTCTGAATTAAAAATTCAACTTCATCAATCATTAATTAATTGACCTTAGGAAGGTTAGATCATAAGCTTCAGTTTTACATTCTATAAAATTATTTTAATAGTGATATTTTACTCATATATTTGCTTCGAGAATTAAATGAGGCAGAAAATCTGAAACATTTAGTAAATCACCTAAGTTAAACTTTCAACAAAAGTATTTGGTGATAATAATGTTAATAATGGTATTCTTAAACAAATTTTTCTCCTGCTACAAATAATTGAGATGACATACATTGAAGAAAAGCTGACTTCTGTTTTTAGTTAAAATATAATAGGCCAATACTTATTCTTATAACAATTAGAAAAGCTGACAAAATTACAGAAAAATATATATAACATTAAAAGTATAAGAGAACTGTGTAAACAATCAGATCTAGAAGGACTGAATTTTCAGAGAGGAGTAAAAAGTAAAGTGAGCTGTTGGCTTATTTTTCCCTGTAGCATTTGCTGATTTGAGATATAGGCCAGAGGCTGAGAACCAGGCATGGCATACTGCAGGACCACTGCTGGTAGAAGGAGAAACAAACAAAACTTTTAGAAATCACAGAGGTTTCGGTGACAAAATTAAAGAGCTCTAAAGAGCCTTAAACAAAAAGCCATCTCTGCTTGTATTTGTTGAATTCTAAAGTTTAATGGAAGACAAAGGAGTTAAATTATTAATCTGTGGAAAGAGTCAAATGTCCTCTAGTTTAATGGGGTTTAGAAAAAAAAAATCCATCAGGAGGAGGAAACCTAATTTAAAAAAAAAGAAAATAGAGAGAGAGAGAGAAAAACAAAATCGCTAGAAAAAAGTTGTTACTTGATACTAAGTTTAAGGATCTACAGGTCCTTTTCTCCTAAGGACCTTAACAATGTCAGGTAGGATGGAAGTTGAGAATCTGTGCTTGGATCTGGCAGAAGGCTGCTGCTGAGATATAAAGAAACCAATTGATGCCTTGGCATTTGTGTAGGACTAGAATGATAACATTGGAGACTCAAGGGTATCAAACACAAGGTTAGTTTCCCCCTCCAGGCCAAATTTCAAAGTTCCATGGAGTGTGAGGCTAATGAGCTAATGTCAAACCTCTCTTGGGCAGATGTAATCCCTGCAGTTTTACAGAGCTGAAGAGACAGAAATTCATCAAGTTCTCACTTAAATTTCCTGGTGGCCATGCCTTAGGAACCAGGGTGACCTGGGTACAGACTTGAGTCTTGCAGAAATTGCTACTCTGTCTCAACATAACGGAACCTCTGATTGTATTGAGATGATAAACCCTCCAGTCCTACCCTCTTTATAACAAAGAAAACATTTAATCCTCTCTAATACAGCACAATACCATCTAGACAGTGTGTGGATTTAAAGTATGCAATATCTGGCATATAATAAATGATAGACAATAGAAGCAGACCTCTAAATAATCCACATTTTTGAAGTAGCAAAGACAGTTTTGGTTGTAATAGTGAGGGGGAAGTGAGTGAAGGGGATTTGATATCTAATCATAAAGCACAAGGTGCTGCTAAATAGCCTCCAATGCATAGAACAGTTCTCTAAAACAAAGAATTTTAATATTCAATTCCAATATTTTCTTAAATCCAGGAAGTCTGGATGTGATTATTTTTGTGTGAACTACAGATATTGAAGGAATCTTTTGACATACTAAACTCTATTGGTTGTTGGAATGTTTGTAATAACTGTGTGATCATAAAATTTAGATGACCTTTTAAAAAGCTTGTTGGGCAAATGATTTTGTAAAAGTTGTATTTTTTGAGTTTGCTCACTTTTAGTGTTAAAAATGGTGCTGGACAGCGCCAGGTATGTGATCTGTGAAATTGCAAATTACCTTTCTGCTTGGGATGGGTCATTGTCATGCTAATGTGTGCTGGAAGGGAGAGATGCCACATTTGCCGAGTGAGAGCACAGAGAAGGCAGAGTGCTGAAGGAGAAGTTGGGGAACCAGAGGTGAGGGGCTTTGGGAGTGAAGAGGCCTTTGATTCTAGGAGAAACCGGAGAAGAATCTCCTGGTTGTGGAACCGGATAATGTGTCAGTAGCTTTGTGAGCTCTAAGTGAAAGAGAAGTGTTTTCCTTGTATGTTTGCTCATCAGCTGGTACAATACTTGAATAAAAGAATAAAAGAGCCCACCATTTTTTGGCTCCACTGTTTCCTTACCATCTGCCTGAATCCAATGGGAACCTGCATGTGAATGGCCACGACGGCCGAGGCTACTGGCCACACAAAGCTTCATTAGACTTTTTTTTAAAAAAGATGGTTGATTTCACATTGGAATTGAGTAAAAGGTTAAGCTAGATCTTTCATATAAACTATTGCCTATTGGTAAGTCATATGGGTGTTGGGAGTTTGACAAGTTGTGAGATTTTCTTTCACATGTAACACTAGAAAAGATGACACCCAAAAACCAACTTGCTATATGTTTTTTTTTCTCAAAACATCTTACAAATTAAGAAATGCTCCATTTCAGCATGCTTCAACAACCATTTAAAAAAGCATCAGTTTTAATTAATGCCAATTTATTGAGTTTGAGGATTAGTAATATATTTTCCTGTTACTATTTCCTTTAGTTACTGCTAACCTTTTGTTTACAACTTTGCTCATTAGCAAATCCAACTGGAAGGGAAGTAAAAAAAAATGTAGGACATTTGAGCTAATTCACTATATTATTTTCTAATATCCCTAGTCAACTTGGGACAGGGGAGAGTGTAGTCTATTAATCATGAGGATTTTATTTTACATTGTAAGTGAACTAGAATAAGCATAAGTGAACTAAACCAATATGCATGCATGTTTATTATAATACTTTCCCTTAATATGCTTAGCAGAATTAATAAAATTAATATTTAAAAATAGTGTTAACAAAAATATAGGCTTATCAGCTTCTAAAAATTTTTAGACCACATAAGGTTATACCTTATGTAACAGAGGACTTAGCTTCTATTTAAATCTTTGAGATTCTAAACTAATAGCTCTTTTTAAGTAAAATTTCACCTGGCATATGCAGATAAATTATACTGTTGCCTACCAAATGTTTTCTCACTTCTCTACTCCCAGCATTGTTGACAGAACTTGGACTAATAATTGTGAAAACCCACTCTTTGGTAATCTGAATAAATTAGGTTGGAATTGGATAGAAAATGAGCAAAAGACACAAAGAAACATTCGCAAAAGGCATGTACATATGCACATAATCACATTAAAAGGTGTTCAACATCACTAGCCATCAAAGAAATGCAAATTAATACTATGATGAGGTATCACCACCCATCTATTAGAACAACTGCAATAACCAATAATGACAAAACCAAACACTAGAGCCTGACCAGGCAGTGGAGCAGTGGATAGAGCGTTGGACTGGGATACGTAGGACCCAGGTTTGAGACACCAAGATCGCCAGCTTGAGCACGAGCTCATCTGGTTTGAGCAAAAGCTTACCAGCTTGGACCCAAGGCCGCTGGCTTGAGCAGAGGTTACTTGGTCTGCTGAAGCCCCGTGGTCAAGGTACATATGAGAAAGCAATCAATGAACAATTAAGATGTCGCAACGAAAAACTGATGATTGATACTTCTCATCTCTCTCCCTTCTTGTCTGTCTGTCCCTATCTATCCTTCTCTCTGACTCTCTGTCCCTGTAAAAAACAAACAAACAAACAAAAACCCAAACACTAGAGAGGATGTAGGGAAACTAGATCTCTCATATATTGCAGGTAAGAATATCCATGGTAAAACTAGCTAGTCTAGAAAATCATATGGCAGTTTCTGAAAAAAAACTAAGCAAAGATATTTCTTCTCTGGGAAGACAGAATAGACATACATACTTTTCCCCCTCATTGAGTGCAAGTAAAATCCTGGACATGATATGTAAAATAAACACACAAAGTCTCTAAAAGGTGGAGAGAAGGCAAACATGCTATAGACCTTAGGGTATAAAACACAACATGGTGATACATTCTCTGCCTTTTCTGTTTGCTTTATATACACAAAATTGTTTGCTAAAGTCGCAGTCAATACCAGGAATACCAATGGGCATAAATAGTAAAAGGATCAACAAAGCTAAGTTTCTCTAGCCAAAGGACCAGGAAAGGGGTAGCTTTGTAAGAATAAAAACTTGGAAAATAAATAACTGCTTTATTGCAATCAAATATCAATAAACAACTCTACAGACATGCATTTGGTACTTAAAGAAATTACCTAATTCCTGGGAAAACACAGACTACCATAACTTACCCAATATGAAATATATAACTTAAATAGCACTATGGCTATATATAAGAACAGTTATATATCAAGAACAAATGGAGTATATTTCAGGGACACAAGATTGGTCAATATTAAAAAAGCAACCTATGTAATTACCATATTAACAAGCTCAGTAAGAAAAATCATGATATCATATCAATTGATATAAAAAAAACATTTGACAAAATTTAAACCCCATTCAGAATATTAAAGCTCAGAAAAATAAGAGTAGATTGGAATTCCTCAACTTGAAAAGGAGCATTTCTATACAAACAATAGCTAACATTAAATTTAATGGTTAAAGAGTAAATATTCTCTCCATAAGATCAAAACAAGGCAAGAATATTCACTTCCACCACTCTTATTCAACACAATGCTAGAAGTTCTGGCTGGAGAAAAAGGCAAAATAATAATAATAATAATAATAATAATAATAAAAGACATACACAGTATAAGGAAGGAAATAAAACTCTTCCTATTTCATATGACATGATTTTATACAAAGGAACTCCCAAGGCATCTAAAAATCAAAAACAGAAACACATAGAACTAGTCAGTCAATTCAGCAAGGTCATGGGATACAAAATAATAACAAGGTTTTAAAATTGTGCCTTAGTCTTTAAAAAAATTCTTCCTTGCATCTACCTTAAAAGTAATAAAAAAGAGGGTAGCTTTATAGATTTTTTTTGTGTGTGTGTATTTTTCTGAAGTTGGAAACGGGGAAGCAGTCAGACAGACTCCTGCATGCGCCCGGCCGGGATCCACCCGGCATGCCCACCAGGGGGCGATGCTCTGTCCATCTGGGGCATTGCTCTATTGCAACCAGAGGCATTCTAGCACCTGAGGCAGAGGCCATGGAGCCATCCTCAGCGCCCGGGCCAACTTTGCTCCAATGGAGCCTTGGCTGTGGGAGGGGAAGAGAGAGACAGAGAGGAAGGAGAGGGAGAAGGGTGGAGAAGCAGATGGGTGCTTCTCCTGTGTGCCCTGGCCAGGAATCAAACCCAGGACTCCTGTATGCCAGGCCGACGCTCTACCACTGAGCCACCCAGCCAGGGCCCTTTATAGATTTTAAATACAGATTTTCCTTAATGTTTTATGTAAAATCAGTCAAAAGAGAGGTCTGTTAAGTGACTAAATCAACATTTGTCTTTCAAAGTGATATCAGTCCCAGGTCAGTGGTTTATAAAGATTCTTTGTGCACCAAAGCACTCAGAAATAATACAAAATATTTGCTCTTATGTTTACATATATTTTAATTTTGTACATGTAATTTAAATTTGATAATCCAGATTAGGGATAACCATGTCTTTGGTTTGCAGCAACCTGTAATATTCTCCTAAAGTTATGCAATAAGAATTTGTAAAACATAAAATCAAAGCTATAACAAGTAAATATTTTAGTCACAGTTATGACAGTTTGTAAGTATAGTGGTCTCTCAGAATTTGGTTTTTGTGTGTACAAATTTGAATATATGTATTTATATTCATAAACTATTTAGTTTTTGAAATTAACTCAGACTTAATACTATTTTTTAAAATCTTTCCTTTAGTATTGCTTTTATTTAGAATATTATGGAAGATAGAGGTTCATCTTGGTGAATCTTAATCTGGACTAGCAGAATTCCTCAACTCTTTCTGGTTTTTGCCAACCAGTCTTTTTTTTTTTTTCAAAATAGCTTTAGGGAGATATAATTTTGATACCATAAGTTTCCACAAAGTATGCAATTTAGAGTTGTGCAACCACCACTTCAATCTAATTTCAGAACATTTTCATCATCCCCCAAAGAAACCTTGTACCCAATAGCAGTCACTCCCCATTCCCTCCTCACTCTCCTATATCCCTAGGCAAACACTAGCCTATTTTCTGTCTCTCTACATTTTCCTATTCTTCACATTTTATATAAATAGAATTATTAAATATGTGGTGTTTGTTTCCAGCTTTTCAATTACATAAAATTTTTGAGGTTCATCCAAGTTATTGCATGTATTAATGTTTCATTCCTGTTTATTCCTGACTTATATTCTATTGCGTGGATATAACATATTTGATTATTTATTCATCAGTTGATGGACATTTGAGTCATTTACATTTTTTTGGCTAATATGACTGATGGAGCTACGAACATTCATGTACAAATTTTTGTGTGGATATATATTTTTATATCTCTTGAGCATATAATTAGAGGTAAAATTGCTGTGTCAAAATGGTAACTAAGTTTAACTTATTGAGGAACTGCCAAATAATTTTTCTATTTAACTTATTTTACATTCCCATCAGCAATATATAAGAATTTCAATTTCTACACATCTTTGTCAACATTTTTTATTGTGTGTCTTCTTTGTTACAGCCATCGTAGTAGATGTGAAGTTGTATCTTATTGTGGTTTTAATTTGCATTTCCTTAGGGACTAATGATGTTGATTATCATTTCATGTGATTTTTAGCTATTTTTATATCTTTGAAGAAATGTCTATTCAACTAAAGCCCATTTTTAAAATTGGGTTATTGATATTTTTATTATTTAATAGTAAGAGTTCTTTGTATATTATGGATATAAATACCCTATCAATTATGTAATCTGAAAATAATTTCTCTTATTCTACAGGTTATCTTTTCACTCTGTTTATGATATTGTTTGTAGCATGAGTTTTTAATTTTGATAATGTTCAATTTATCTATTTCTTTTGTCTCTATGCTTTGGGTACTATATTGTATATCCTCAAATCATAAAGAATTATTCTATTTTTTCCTAAGGTTTTCATAATTTTAGTTCTTACATTTAGGTCTGTGATCTATTTTGAGTTAATTTTTGTGTATGGTGTAAGGAAGGGATCTAACTTTGTTTTTTACATGTGGACATCTAATTGTCCCAACATCATATGTTGAAAAGACTTTTTTTCTCCAGTGAATTGTTCTGGGAAGGCTTGTCAAAAATTAATAGACCATAAATGTAAGGATTTTTTTCTAGATTCTCAACTCTATTCCACTGATCTGCATTTCTGTCCTTATGCCAGTACCACACTGTCTTGAGAATCTTTTAAATTTTAATAACCGTTTTTCTCACAAGAGAAATGTGTGAATATATGTGAGAAAGAGAAAGAAAATGAGAGACACCTTATTAAAGTCTCTAGGAGGAGCAAAGAGAGCTTTGTTTCACTCGAGAAAAAGAATTTTCCCAGAAGCTCTTCTATGTCAAGAATATTTGGAAAACAACATATACCATATTGCCCACAGGAGCAAAGGATACACGATGCACATTTGCTTAATGAAAAGCTCTGAGAAGTGTTTGCCTTCATTTAGCCAGAGTTCTCTAAATTTACTTAGCCAAGAAAACTTGCTTTTTAATATATGTAACATATTTTAATATCCCATAGAACAAACAGTGAAATTCTGATATAACCCACACAGAGTGAGGGTGAAGTAAAATCAAAAGTAGATGAAGGCATCATCTTTTCCAGAAAACTTTTTTTGTTAAACTCAATTCACTAAGAATGTGTTTTTCCTAGTACTCACTGTGTAGTAAGTGTGCTGTGTGTAGGTGTTTGACTCTTCACAATAACTGGATAAGGTTGGTGTATTTTACAGTGAAGAAATGGAGACTCCAAGTAAACTGCCTGCCCCAAGCTGCACAGTTAGAGATTGTTGGAATTAGTCTTTCCATATTATAAAGTCTATATTAATAACAACAGTAAAAAGAAATTCGTTTGTTTGGACAATGGTAGAGAAATTAGTTTTCTATCATCACAGAGTAACCAGGAAACTCCTTGGCTCAGAAACAAAGAGTATTACCACTCTCACCACCAAGTAAATGTAAGAAGTGGCTTAATTCTGGAGAAAACATCACTCACTCTACCACACTCTACCCACAACTGCTACCAACATAGACAGCCACCAGTCTCTTCTCTCCTCTTACCCAGTTCATACAGTTAGTTCCTCTGTAGCCTGCAGTCATGTCCTTAACAATATCTTTCCCCAAATCAGGGCACCCTGTACTTCCTTTTTACTTAGGACTGTAATTCAATTATTAATTGTACCCTCTATCTCTCCACAACTATAATGTCACCTCTTTGGTTTGTCTTGTTCAAATTCTGGGATACTGACTCAGAAGTTGAAATAAACCACAACTATGTGAGGTTATGGATATATATGCACATATAAAATTATTACATTGTGCATCTTAAACATTCACAGTGTTATATGTCAATTATACCTCTTATAAAGCTGGAAAGAAATGAGAAGTTGTAAATTTATTGGATGAATGAAGAAATTTATTTGAATTATACCATCTGCTGAGTTTTATTTATAACCACTTTTGATTTATTATTATTTAGAGTGGAAGGTGCATATAATCTTAAAAACAAATAATTATTTGAGCATGTTCATATTTTTATCAAACTTAATTATGCAAATATATCTCTCCCCTACCTCTCTGCTCCCCTCTCTTTTTCTGTTTCTGTCTATCCAGAGCTCTGCCTACTGTTACTCCTTATAGTTCAATTGTGTTACTGAAAACTTGAAAGCTAGCAAGACAAAGGGAAAGAGAGGATGCCAATTTAATGCCAAAAGCAGATTAATCCACTCTGTAAATAGCTGAGCCATAAATGTGTATTATATGTTCAACATTCAGAGCTCACTAAAAGTTTACTCTGGCCTAGGCAGTCATAATAAAGATATATTTTTGTGTATTTGTATGTATAATTTAGGAAAATGTCTGTTCTCTTTACCTCTGGCCCCCTTTTAAGTTCCACTCTAAGCAGAAGAGGAGTAAAGACAGATTGAAGCAATAGGGTCTGCTGTCACATCATTGTTGTGCATAAAGTCTATCTGAGTGTAATGTATGGGTTTTATTGTCCACAAAGACTCAACCTTAGTTTTGAAGTTGAGTTCTGTATATTTGAACATGCCATGTATGGATGAGTATGACTTCTTTTCTAGACCAGCTCACCATTACTTAATGTGAACCTTAAATCAAGCCACGTGGTACAGTTGGTTATTTGCAGTATATTACAGACCTGCATTGATTAATTTCATATTCGGGGCTCAGAGTCGACCAGTTCAATCTTATGAACACTGTGTAACGTGACTACTGCAGCCAGACTTAAAACATGCAATCTTCTTTCCAATTCTAATTTTAATATTTTGTAATAGGCTATATGCATCTCATTTGTATTTATAAATGAGATCTGTGTGAGTTGGAAATAAAACTGCAAGCATGTGTTAATCATATATGCAGGACTCTAGCACTGGGCATAAATATGTACCCACCTATGTCTGCAAGCCAAAAAATAAAAAAGTCAAGGCAATGTGGGGGAGGGTCAGAGGTTCAGGTTACTCTCCTCTCCCATCATTTGAACTGAGATTAAATATACTTAGAATAATTTGCTGTAGGCGGCTTCTAAAATTTAAATCACATAAGCAAGTTTTAACATTCGTAAATAAATTATTTTTTAACCCAGGCATGAATTTCTATTTTTAAAAAAGAAAAACTGCAAATTGTTTCTACTTAACAGGCAAATATATACTCCCTCTTTGGGCTCCTAGGTCACAAAAGGTGGTTATCCTGTCACTGCGGCTGATTTCTGAAAAGTGTGACATGCATTTAGTTGTCAGTTCCTATCAGCAGCATTCGGAATCAACATTACATCAGCAGCAAGACACACCATTTTATGCTCTTTTTTAAGATAATTAGAGTTCCCTTTTGTTGCAAATAAGATGTAAAACAGCTATAACTGCTGGAGAACGTGATTAAAGTAACCTCTATAGAACCCCATTATTCTAGACAGATTCCTTCAGATGCATAATTTTCCCATTTTAAGAAAACATAATGCATGCATATAAAATTCAAATTGTCGAGACACCTCTAACAAAAATTAGTACTCTATTAAGGCATTCTTAGTAGCTGGTTAACATGTAAAACTCTTTAAGAGTATTTTAACATAATCATGATATAATAGTATGTGTCACAAAAGGTAAACATTTTGCAGAGAGAGGATTCTTCAGACAAGATCCATGTATTTACCTTTCTTTTTTAACTTACAAAAACTTTTGATTATAACGTATGAGAAGTATCCAAAACATACTAAACTCATCGAAATATCCATGCAGACTTTCATCATCATGTGTTTCAATTCTAAGATAGGTGGTTCTGCACACAGACATGCATGCACACACCTTTTCACAAACATCACACGTACACACACATCACATTCTTAGGCACTTGATTATCATTAATTTAAAACACTAACATTCCATATATCATTTTTAATAGGTACCCTATAAAATCCAGATATATCTAATTCAAATAAAATAGCAAATGTGCACCAATATTGCTTCTTTTTAATCATTGCTTTTAAAAAATCTATTAACTTTCCAAACCCTGTGGTAAAACATGTCTTTAAAATAAGATTTTTAAAATGACTCCTCTCTCATTGCAGGTTGTATCCCCTTGCAAATACACCCTAGGACAGAGATAGCTACATAAGAGACCTAGGGTCCTACAAAATAACTCATTGCCTACTTGTCCACGGGGTGTTCATTATTTAACAAAATATAAATGCTGTTTGATAAAGACACAGAAAGTGGCGATTAGTAAATTTCACCAAGACTGCCCATACACTGACCATAACTTCTTCAGAATGCTTATAATAATAAAATCAAATTCTTGGTTGACTCTGCTGGGAACCTCAACATCTAACAAAATGTTATTAAAGAAGCTTACAAATGAATAATCATTCTCAACAACTCACAGCAGCCTTCACAGCATGAAAGTGGGGAAAATGGAGAAAGTTTTAAGGTGGGGGACTGATTAAGATGACAACAATCTCTGTCAAGAGAATGTATTGTGCCAGGCTTCTCGGGAGAGAGAATTTTCACCTGAAAGGAGACAGCATTATGAACACGGTAGAACTGTGGATTGGAGGACACTGATCTTATTAAGAACTAATACTAATTTGCACACTGTCTCCTGCTGAACTGGAAGCTAGTTTACCACTGGGTTTGTTAATTTACCCAGGACACCATTATCTTTGGTTGGACTTAATGTATCAGAGTAGAGGTCATTAACTGCTGGGCTCATGATTATCCAGCATGAATTACCGTCAGGATAACCAAAATAGATTTGTACTCTGACTTCATTTCTCTGGATGCAATTTTTTTTCCCTCAGCTGTTATTTAATTTCTATCTCAAAACACTAATTATTATATTATATGTACATATATGTGTATATTTGTGTGCTTTTTTTGTGAATAAAAGAGAACAAGGGCCAATGTCACAATGGAGGTTGCCGTTTTGATTTGGTTTCCCAGCATTTCAGAATAGCGATGCAGTCACTCACTAAAGGGTCCAGCTTTCTCTTGCTAAAGTGGCAAATAAAGAAAGTTACTGTCAGGTGGAAATTTTTAATCAGGGTAAATATTTATATAATAATTATGGAAGCTTTTCATTGTTCATTAGAGTTAACATCGACTAGGACTGTGGAATATTCTGAGTGAAGTCGCCCTGATCTGCTCCTTCGGCTTTTGCAGACATTTCATTTCAGGCATCTATGAATCAATCACAGTTATAAAATTTATGTTCTAGCCCAAGTAAACACCTTGTTGAAATTTAAAAAAAGAGAAAGAAAAAGCCTACAGAGATCCCACTGGTACATTTATTTCAGCTTACAGTTCAATAAAATCACTAGGAATATTCATAAAAAGATATCTTAGAATTAAAAGTTAAATAGGAAAGTGCATTCTTAAAATATTTGTGGTTTCTGGTTAAATAAACACATTTTCATAAAGCTGTATGTTCAATCTATTTTATATAAATGGAACAAATCAACCAAAAATTCATTTACAATTTTTATAGTCTATACTAGGCCATTTCTAATAGCGGGGAACACTTTTGTGTCTCTGCATGATATCTGAGGAGAGAGGTGAATTTTCATTTATTTAATGCAAATACTCATGGAAGGTAAACTCTTCAGGCATATATGAAGCATGCCTCATGTCAGCTTTGTGGCAATAGGAAAATAACATGACATAATTGTACAATAAATGGAGTGCTGTCACCTCCAAATTACAGGCAGCAACAGTGTCATGAATAAAGACAAGAATACAGGAGTCTGAGATGTTGTTTGCTAATTCCTAAGCTACTTTGCTTACAAATGATTTAATTCTGATCTTATATAGCTGGAACTTATGACAATCTCATCTCTAGAACTGAAAAATTAATCTCTTTTTAAAGCTTGAAAAAAATCAAAAGTGCACTGTTAGTTGGCATGCTAAAGCTTGCAACTGTACAATATACAGTTAGCTAATGAAGAAAAAGGGTAAGAGGGGTAAAGATGCTAGTTCCAGATTTATTGCATATAAGGATTGAGGTTTTACATCTATTGCCTGATGAGGCATGGTCCAGACTTATACTTTAATTACATTATTTTCCAAGTAAATTAAAATACCAACCTTTTAAAGCAGAAGTATGATTTTATATTTTTCATTGAAAATTAGTGTTGACATAATGACCCAGAAATCACTCAACATGTAATAACAATGTATTCTGTCACCTGGTTTTGAAATACCTTTTAATGATGGATTTTCAACATAACAGAGTTTTCTCTATCACAGGAGAGATGGTTAAGCAGTTTAACTGAGTATATAGGAGTATTTTTTAGAAAATCATATTTTCAGTTGGTGAATGGTATATTTGTTTTATTCTGGGGCTTGCCCTATTCAAGTATATCCAAAGTGGAGACCAATGTAACCAAGTCTATACCAGCTTTTACATATTCCTTTTCCAATCTCAGTTTTTTATATTTTCTAACAAATTTTATTTGGAGCTTCAGTGGACAGGAATCAATTTAAATGTAGGCAATATCATATTTATAATAATGTGGAAGTACAGTCGCAGAGCCCACAATGAAACCAACTTCTAAACTGTACTTCTGGATACCCTTAAGTATTACCAAAGAAAACAAAGCTTGAAATTATTTATTTTAAAAGGCTAGTTCTGTTACACTAACTAGAAGAACTATATTTTAAGACACTACCTATTCTCCTAAATTGGAAGCATTGTTGCTTCCAATCATTATTTATATCATATATCATATATTAATTAAATGTTATTGGAATTATTTTATTAACTTTTCCTTACCATAAGATTCTAAAATCCAATATAAGGTTCTTAAAAATCAAATCTCTATTGAGTACTTTAATAAAACAGAATATTATGTTATATATGTGTTGATAAGGCAATAATTGATCTGAATTAAATCCTGGTGGGATAAAACTTTAGAAACAGAACTAATCTCTCATTCTCTCTCCTTCCCCCCCCCCATTCCCTATATACAACTTCACTATTAAGAGTGCCTAATTCAGATACTGATTATTTCTCGACTGGATAATATCTTCTTAACTGATCTTTAGTGCCTTTTAAACTCTAAACTGATGACAAAGCAATTATGTTACAACACAATGTGATCTTTTAACTCTGCTTTAAACCTTTCAGCAATTCTTCATGGCTTTCAGAATGAAGTTAAAACTTCAGAGTTCAGCACGTAGACACATCACTACATGGCTGCTGCCAACCTGGTTAACCCCATGCTTTGTTACTTCAAGTGGTCCTCTGAAACAGCACACTATGTCTTATTCTTTTACTTTCACAAATAGTGTTTTTATTTTGTCAAATTTTATTTGTCCTTAGAACTTCAATGATATCACCACCATCTGTTGAACTATCTTTCCTTAGTGCATATAAGCCCCTAAATGCCGGTGACTTTGAATTTTATGTTTAGGATAGGTTCTAGGACATACTACATGGTCAATATTTGTTTGTTAAATATATAAATGAATGAATATATGAAAGAAAAATGTCAATTCAACTGGAGTCACACAAACAAACAAACAAAAAAATATAGTCTCCATGACTGCCAATTTGAAGTGACTTAAAAACTTCAGGGCAATAGTGCATTAAACCCAGAGAACAATGTAGGTTGATAAACTATTTCTTTTCCTCAGTCCCTTACAGTTTTTTTGCCCTCCATATCTTAATAGTAATTTTTTAGCAACTTGTTTTGTTGAGTCTTCAAAGCATTCAACTTAAAAACAACAGCTCTCATCTCTTAATTCTTAGTTCATCAGTTTATATAATATTTAATCAAATTATATCATTACAAGAACAAGCAAAACTGACATAATCAGATTTGGAAGCAAACACAACTGGCTTTTGACAAACATACAACTCAACCAATGGGGGAAGGAGGATGTCAACATACTTGCCACAAGAGTTCAGAAGGAGATGATATCAGTCAGTGAGTTTTGTGAAATATGTGAAGAGAATTACTTAGTCCAGGAGTGATTATGTGGAATTAGGATAAGAGAGCTTCATCTTTTTGTTGTTGTTAGTACTTATGGAAGTTTTTTGTTACTTATTTTAGGGCCCTACAGTGCTCTGAAATCAGTATTCTGAACATAAATTCTCAACATATAGAAGCAAAGCTCTAGGTGTGACAGGCAGAGGAGATTGAGCTCAATTGATTTAGACTCTAGAATATAACTTGGACACATCTCCTTTTCAATGTTTAATATTTACTAACTCTCTCCTTCAAATAGCAGAATGCAGAAAACAATAGGAAACAGTTTCTGGAAGAGCGTTTATTTTCTCCTTAGCTCCTTCGATTTGAATAGACTGTAATGATGAAGATTAATATTCAAGAACTCACTCAGTTTCTAACTTTCATTATGGCAAACCAAAGGACTCGTGAAATAATGTTGCTTTTATTGAGGAGAAAATAAGGATGCTTTTAAAAATCTTTACATGAATCTGAATCATTTTTAACCAGGATGACCTAATTACATAGCTGAAAACAACAGCGATACAGAAGTCAATGTACCAATTACAATAGAAAAACACTGTTATAGGTAGGAAACACTTTTTTCATCATCTCAAATATATGAAGAACTCAACTTTGCTTAAGAACAAGCAGAGGGGTTGGTGGTGGGGAATGGGAGGGGCTCAGTGTCTCTCTGGCAGAGGAAATCGATACAGGGGATGGATGTGTGGCAGCCAGATGTTACTAGTAATTCCAACCATACCTTAGCTAAGCAATTCCCTAAATAATCAGTGTAAATTGATTTTTTTTTAAATTGGTGGACTCCTTCTGAAACAGCAAGCCTATCTCTTATCACTGTCATTCAATCTCTAAATGGCAGTCTTAGACATCTTCCTCGTTTATCATCCATAAGTAGCAGCTCTCCTGAACCTACCGACTTCTACAGATTCATGAAGAGTGAGTTTTTATTTTTTTCTAAAATTATATACAGGTACATATTATGGTATAAAATATATACTTCTCACAATAATTAGGGAATATTTCAAAAATGAATATGAAGTGATAAAAAGATCCCTCAATTTTTTGTGAGCAGTATATATAATAAACCCCATCTGCTATAATATATTTTATCTCAGAAATTATAATTATCTTAAAGTTCAACAACATACCAGGTGCTATCAATATCCCAAATTTACTGGAGTTCTTAGTCTACCAGTACCATCAAATAAATTTATTTCTGCTATCCTGTTTGAAATTTGTCACTCATGGCCTAATATCCTCTTTTTCCATGATTCCACAAAACTGCTAACTTGGGACATAGTTGCTTCTTGATATAAATGCTTACAAATTTTCCTTTTGCCTTTGTCACTCTCTGATGAAGATTACTGCCTTCCCATGAAGAATACCTTGGGTTTACAGATTCAACTCTACAACTATGTCTGCAGAGCTTGCAAAGACTGGCTCTTAGTTTATTCTTGTATTGCATGCAGAAAGTTGTGGCCAGGTGTTTTTAGATAGTAGCTGGCATTTTGAGAACAGTTTCTTCAAACCTCAGCAAGATAGGGAAAGCAAGGGAGGGAAAGCTGTCTTCTCTCACATCACAATTATTGGTCTCAGCCAGTGCTGGGCCCACATTGTGCTGATGGGCTGTGGGCACTGATGCAAGCTCACAGCACCTTCCCTTTTCTCTGCATAAAGACTGCTATTTCATCAATCCCCACTTTTGATTCCAAAACTTATAGTTGACCTCTCACTGTTTCCTCTGTTACCCATCATGTTATTCTCAGTTGTACAGTAGGAAACACCTGGGAGACATTAGTATCATTGTAACAATAGAGAATCGGGTCAAGAGCTGATTCCAGATGAGATCAGAAACAAGAGTATGGAGGAAGAGTGTACAGAAGACAAAAGAAGTGTTGGGAGGAAGGAAAGGAAACATCTGAACTGTCATGCTCTTTATCCTCCCTGCCACCCAACTTCCCCATTTAGTCTATGCAGCACTTTCTTATTTTCTCACCTCCTCCCACTTCCTAAAACTCTCCATTGCCAGACAACAGGGCTTCCAGAGAAGGCATAGAATCATAGCTCCTCCAGCTGAATTCCCTGACAGCTTGCTTCAAGAGTTGGCACTTGGCATCAGAAGAAATAGTGATCACAACTACTAGGATGCAGGCCTAAACAGCATACCCATTCCGGGAAATCCACTTCCCTTCCAATTACCCACCACTAAAGCAGCTGCACTGGGTAGAGAAGGCTGGGGAAACATGGTTCCAGCCAAACACAAGCCTCAAACCATAGGCCAAAAAACAACCACAGGAAGCTAAAATAGACCCCAATACCACAAACATCAGAGTGCATTCATCACACAAAATAGCATCCCAGCAGTGGGACTGATAGGGTTAGATTCCAATTGCTTTGTGGTCATCGACAAGGTCAACCATTAACCCAAGTGTGCTGTCATTTCTTATGAGCTGCCAACCTACCCAAATTTGTCTGGCTTTGAGCCATTGACCTGGTAAGACTGGAAAGGCTAACTTGACTTTCTATGCCTTCAATGAAATGATGCACCCAGATGTGTGTGTGTGAAGAATGACCAAATAAAGGGATACTTGAAAAGTTTAGAATAAAATAATCAAATGAAACATAACATTGTGACATAAGAGGATTAGGAAGGTCGGGGGTGTTGTTATGAAATGTGCATTCAATTGTGTGGGCATACTTGGAGTCTCTTGTCCTTTACGAGACTTAGCACTAAAAGAGGCAGAAACCTTGTCACTGCTCATCAAGGACAAGTGTCAGGACTCCAGCCAAGCAAGGCCTCCCTGGTTTGCTGCACACGCCAGTGAAGGCACACCCTCCAGCGGAGGGGGGGTCCACTACCTGTGGAGGAAGCCCCAACAGCATGGCAGGATGTTTGTCAGGGAGGAGGCCAAGGGAGGGTGGGGGCTATTTTGAAGTCAGGAGGGTGGACAGAAAGGAAATGGCATCACACTGGCCCCCAACAAGCATACACACACACAAAACACATAAGTACACACACACATTTTCTATCTTCTATTCAGTTTTTCTTTCCCCCTGGTTGAGCTGTTTTCAACCTTCCCTTTTCCCTCTCCCCACCTTCTGCCACCGTCCCTGGAGGAATCCCAACAGTACACAAACGAGGAGATATTAAACAAACGAATTGGCTCCAGACATCGTCACTAAATTGGGTATAAGTACCCACTTTCCTGACCCCGTTCTACATTTACGTAAGAAGAACAGGCTTAATTGCCCCAATCCCATGGCTATGTTGACATATTTCCAAATGATTACATAACTTCCCCACATCCTTCGCTGGGAAGGAGTGTTTATCAAAAGCATGGAAGCTGACAGGATGGCATTATTAGCACGGCTCTGAGACGATCGCGTTGCCGATTTGTTGAGAATGATTTTAACTCTAGTCACTTACAGACGAGATGTCTCCTGACACATTGCCCTCCCGAAGGTAGACTACATAATAAAGGCATGCAAATGATGGAGGGATTACAGCGACAGCAGCTATGGTGAGGGAGTCGGACATACTCTGAAATTATTGTAGAGCTAAAGATGAAAACATAATTTGGGGTTTGCCTCTATCTGGGATTGTCTATTTCTTCAAGATGCATATGTAAAAATGATGCACCAGGAGAGTAAATGTCATGTCCTCTGGAGGCAGGATATATAATATCAATGTAGCTAAACAGTTGTGGGAGGAGGGGAGGGAGGTTTTCTGTGACTGCCAAGTCTGACAAAGAGTTCAGAGCCTTAGCAAGGGAGTTTGTATACTTCATACCTAGACACACGAAGGTTAGTATCCACCAGTGATATAGCCAGCATTCCAGACCAACGTTCCAATAACCTTGGATCATTATATAGACGTAGATAATCAAATACAGCTCTCAGAAAAAGAGCACTAATAAAATATCAAATTTGTCTAGGTGCAACTGGACCATGTGTCTAATTTACCAGGTTAACTACCAGTTTTCCTTTCACTGCCTTTTTAAGGACTGATTTGGCAATTTGAAGAAGCTTCTTCCTAGCTCTAAATAATGCTTTGGCTAGAGGGTTGAGGGGTGAGGCTGTGCCTTGGGTGTGGGGGAATGCGTCTGAGGCAAGGCTGCTTCCCTGACCAGACCAGCACATGTATCACTCCAGTGGTGGCAGGTAGTTTGGCTAAGGGAGCAGTGCCTGAAGCAACCAAGACAAGATAAGAGCTCCTTGCTGCTCACTCCCAATTATAGGGGCTGCAAATAGATTTGTCTGAATCTGCTGTAATTATCTGGAGACGAGTCTCCAGATTCCAAAACAGTGTTGGCATTTGGGCTCAGGCTTTCCAGCACAGGGTCTAAGCCAACTCCCCCTCAGGTCTGCAACTGCTCCCAATTGCTGTGCTTAACCTCTCTTCCCTGTCATCTCCCGCTCTGATTGCTTTGCTGAATGGTCTGGGTTTATTGCCTGTTTCTTCCTTACCTCCTCCTCCCATTTCTTCTGTTGCTTTTTATCTCCTTAGGAGGAAGAGAAGTGTAAGAGAAAGATGCCCAGACTCTTTGATCTGAGGATATGCTCCTGAATACAAGAGGTTTGTTGCTCTGTAACCCACAGCCATGGGAGCCTCAAACAGGTCTCTGAAGGGCAGGCCAGATCAGAATGGCAATTGTTCTGGTCATTTTTCACTATATATTACATATGGGTGTTTACAGCAGCTAACTGCTTCTTCTCTTTCAGATTTGCATTAAGATGTTTTCTAAAGGACCCACAGCACCTTTTAAAAACAGTGTTTTTGGATAATTTTAAATAATCAAATTTAAAAGCCACAAAATTATCAAAAGAACATGAATAAGCTGTTATAAAAAGAAGTGTTACAATCTTATAAACATAGGAAGGATGCTTTAGTTTTCATCTTAAGTTAAAAATATGTACATTAAAACAGTGATGAGATACTATTTTTTACATAATAGAATGGTATATACAGAAAAATTAATAATACACAGAGTGGTGTGGATATGGGTAAACTTCCATATACTGTTAATGTCAGAATAAATTAGTATAATTTATTGGAGGCCAATTTGGCAATACCAGTCAGCATTTATAGCACATATCCTTTTTTTAGAATAGTCTGAAGTTCACAGTCAAATTGAGCAGGAAATACAAAGTGCTCCCACACACTTCTGCTCCCACATGTGCACACTCATGCTCACTGTCTACATCCTGCACCCCAGTGGTGCATTTATTGCAGCTATGAACCTACGCTGACACATCATTGTTATCTAGACTCCATATTTTACATTAGGATTCACTATTGGCCTTGTATATGCTAAGGGTTTTGACAAATATATAATGACATGTTTTCACCAGTATAATATTATACAGAATAGTTTCAGGGTCCTAAAAATCCTTTGTGCTCTGCCTATTCATCCCCCCTCAACCCCTGGCAACCATGATCCTTTTACTGTCTCAATAGTTTTGCCTTCTCCAGATTGTCATATAGTTGGAATCGTACAATATGCAGTCTTTTCATATTGGTTTCTTTTACTTGCATATTATTTTAGTAAGAAGTATTTAGGTTTCCCCATGTCTTTTCATGGCTTGATACTTCATTTCTTTTTAGCACTAAATAATATCCCATTGTCTGAATGTACCACAGTTTACCCATTTACCTACTGAAGGACATTTTGGTTAGTTCCAAATGTTGACAATCATATCTAAAGCTGCTGTAAACACCCATATGTAAGCTGTTGTGTGGACATGTTTTCAATTCATTGGTGTAAATACCAAGGAATATGATTGCAGGATTGAATGGAAAGAGTATATTTAGTTTTATAAGAAACTGTCTTGCAAGGTGGTGCTACCATTTTGCATCCCTATAGCAATGAATGAGAGTCTCTGTTTTTCCACATCCTCACCAGTGTTTGGAGCTGTCAGAATTTTGGATTTTAACTATTCTAATCTGTGTGTAGCTGTATCTTATTGTGGTTTTAATTTGTAATTCCCTGTGACATATGCTGTTGAAGCAAAGCACTTTTTATACACATACATCAGTGAAGCAATACCTTTGAATTAAAAATTAACGCAGGAAATCTGATGATATGGAAAACAAAAGGGGCATATTTGAAATAAGCCACCTTCCCATCAGGAATAGAGACATTATTAAAACATCTCAAAGAACACAACACATACATACCATGATAAGTGTTTGTTCAATATCCCTCAAATAATTGTTCTTCAAACATTTTTGGCTATCACCTGCAATTTAAAAAGCACTTTACTTTTAGGATGAATACATACATACACAACTAAAACAAAAGCTTCAGAAGTTAATATTTACTGTTCCTATACAGGCAGCACTTAATTCTAAGCCAACCTAATATACTCTTTATTTTATTTCTTAAAAATAGTGGTTTCTGCCATTGAAATCAATTTCCTGACTCATTAATGAATTATCACCCAAATTTAAAAACAATAAGATCAAAATAACCATATTTAAAAATCTATGTATACATGTGTAAAACATAACTGAATTCTCAGAATGTCATAAAATGCTACCGATTTATTTCCTCAAAGTCAGTTCTGATAGGGAGAAATAGGAACAAGCACGTGAAACACTCCAAAGGCTCCCGATGGTAGAAAGAGGGGAAGGTGGGGATACCATTTCATTTGGGTCTAGCTCTGACTTAGGAGTCATAGATTTCTTTATGAAACTTAGCTTCCTTATCTAAAAAAATAACAAAAAAAAACCAAAACAAAACAAAAAAATAAGAACAACAAACCTGAAAGCAAACAATAGAGGCTGTTACTTGACCACAGTCTCCACAAAAGCTAGTTTCCCTTTCCATGTCTCCCTTTACATAGGCTGGAACTGTCTTCTTTTCCATCCCATCTTAAGCCAAAGTTCTTGATTTCCTAGAACTTAAAGATGACATAGATTCAAGCAAGATCACTGATTTCTATTTCAAGTATAATCTGTCTATTTTGGTTCCACTGTGAGGAAGAAGAGACAACATTCAGCTTCTGGTGATAACATCACCTCCAACTTGGATTAAATATTTAATCTGCTTCCTCTTTAGATTATGCCAAGTACTATCTCATCTAAAATAGCAGTAGGGGAAGTTGTAGGGTTAAGAAGGATACAAATATGAAATGCTTTTAAAAAGTTAACACACGCCTAACCTGTGGTGGCACAGTGGAGAAAGCGTCAAGCTGGAATGCTGAACTTGCTGGTTTGAAACCCTGGACTTGCCTGGTTGCCACGTATGGGAGTTGATGCTGCCTGCTCTTCCCCCCACCCCACCCCCTTTCCCTTCTGTTTAAAATGAATAAAGTCTTTTCTTTTAAAGTTTTAAAAAAGAAAAAGTTAACACGGTTTAATAAATACACAATTTTTATAAACCAATGAACATGCCTATTCTGAAATATATCATATTCAACCTTCATGTGATTGTTACCCAGCAATAAATTGGGTACATAGAGACTTAATAACTTAAAATATTTTATAAGCAAGATCGAAACCTCCAAGTTTTCTGCCCATCATCTGTACACCTAGAACACCCACAGAAGAGATGACTTAGAAAGAAGGCTAAATATTATCATTTTAAATTAATTCAGCACCATAAAGGTATTAAGTGCTGTTCAGAATAATCTATTCTAAATAACACATGGAAAGAATAAAATTTTCTCTTATTTATTCCTCCTGAGGCCAAGGTTTGATTTCTTTTTTTCCTCAGAGTCTATGTGCCCAATGGTTTAGCAGGTATTGGCATGTAGGATGTGCAGACAACTTGTTTCAATCTTCAAAAATTATAAAATATTGACATGAAACACTTTCTTTTTAAAGTTGGCTTCCACATGCAAAAGAATGAAACTCAACTACATTTTGTCCCCTTGTACTAAAATTAATTCAAAATGGATCAAAGACTGTGGACAAGGCCCACAGGCGGTGAGGATGACAGAGACGCAGAGACCGACTCCAGGGACCAGGTTCAGTGATGCAATTCCACTTTATTCAGGAAGTAAGCTAGCTTATATACACAGGTTCAGCCTATAGGCTGTTACACCATGTTCCTCAAAGCCAATGGCTGAAAAGATCAGGGAGCTGCGTTGCTAAGTCACTTCCTTATTGCAGGCGAGCTCCCTTCCTGGGTATGCCCAGGAGGGTTCTGGGAGCTGGAGTATTCTCACAACATTGCATCAGCCACAGCTGCTAGTAATGTGCTCTGCGCTCCACTCAGAAAAGACCTAAATATAAGACCTGAAACAATAAACTACATAGAAGAAAACAGGTACTAAACTCATGGACCTTGGTTTTAAAGAGCATTTTATGAATTTGACTCCAAAGTCAAGGGAAGAGAAGGAAAAGAAAAATGAATGGGACCACATCAGACTAAGAAGCTTTTGCTCAGCAAGAGAAATTGACAACAAAACAAACAGACATCCAACTAAATGGGAGAGGATATTTTCAAACAACGGCTCAGATAAGGACCTAATATCCAAAATATACAAAGAACTTATAAAACTCAACAACAAACAAACAATCCAATAAAAAAATGGGAAGAGGACATGAACAGACATTTCTCCCAGGAAGAAATACAAATGGACAACAGATATATGAAAAGATGCTCATCTTCATTAGCTATTAGAGAAATGCAAATCAAAACTACAATAAGATACCACCTCACACCTGTTAGCTATTATCAACAAGACAGGTAATATCAAGTGTTGGAGAAGCTGTGGAGGAAAAGGAACTCTCATCCACTGTTGGTGGGAATGTAAAGTAGTACAACCATTATGGAAGAAAGTATGGTTGTTCCTTCAAAAAATTAAAAATAGAACTACCATATGACCCAGCAATCCCTCTACTGGGAATATACCCCCAAAACTCAAAAACATTGGTATGTAAAGACACATGCAGCCCCATGTTCATTGCAGCATTGTTCACAGTGGCCAAGACAAGGAAACCACCAAAAAGCCCTTCAATAGATGACTGGATAAAGAAGATGTGGTACGTATATACTATGGAATACTACTCAGCCATAAGGAACAATGACATTGGATCATTTACAACAACATGGATGGACCTTGATAACATTATATTGAGTGAAATAAGTAAATCAGAAAAAAACTAAGAACTACATGATTCCATACATAGGTGGGACATAAAAATGAGACTCAGAGACATGGACAAGATTGTGGTGGTTACTGGGGGGGGGGGGGGAATGGACAGGGAAGGAGTAGGGGGAGAGGCACAAAGAAAACCAGATAGAAGGTGGCAGAAGACAATTTGACTTTGAGTGATGGCTATGCAACATAATTAAATGTCAAAATTACCTGGAGATGTTTTCTCTGTACATTTGTACCCTGATTTATTAATGTCACCCTATCAAATATATATATATATATATATATATATATATATATATATATATATATATATATATATATATAATTGGCTTCATTTCCTCTTTTGGTATCCGTAACATGAGGCTGTCTCATCAGGCAGCTGGTGAAAAGCAAACAGGACTCTTCGAAGGGAAAGAAAATCTCAGGACAGAATGGAGGGAGTGGATTTTGAGAGAAGTAAAACCTCCCCATAAGATAAATATCTAGGGCCAAAGGGGACAGTTAATCAGATCCCCTGAGTAGCTGTATCAGTGGCAATATGCCTTTTTTTCCATCAAAGAAATAGTGAAACTTTCTCCAAGTTCATTCAAGTCTCTGTTTTACTTTAGCATTTCAAACTTAAATCAAAGTTATTCAACAATAAACAAACAAAACAGACAATAAGAAAATCTTTGAATTTGGTCCAGTAGTAAAATACTGGAAATTGGTTTTAACATTATTTATCAAGGAGAGATTGCTGATAGGAATATATATATATTGTTTCCTACTCCCCAGTGTGCCAACATGGTATCAAAGGGAAACTAGATTTATCTCTATGATACTTTAACAAACTTCAACAAAGGCAGAACCTAATCAAGGCACTTAGAGCAACCCTGAAATACAGAATTTTTAGCTTAAAATTGAAAAAAAATCTTTACATTTTTCAGCACAATTGAAAAATATTTTTATATGAAAGCTTTATTTAAGTAGCCATATGCATAATGAACACATATTCCCTGCCTTTCCTGAGGATAAAATACCAGCTCCAAGTATTCTCAACACCTCCAAAGATTTATTTGTAAATGTAATGAGTTACTTTATAAGGGGCATGTCAAATCATATATTGATAATGAAATTTTGGATATATCAACTTTGTAATTATACCCAACAAATATGTATTCATCCTCATCTGGTTTTATTTCCTTGGGTGTCTATGTGAGAAAGAGTATTTATAATATTTTTTTTAGTATAATTGCTACAAGAATCCTCAATGCCCTGTTTTTATTGGAAGTCTTTATTGTAGTTATATAGTCTGTATAAGAACGATGAGAAAATTGGGCTGGAGCAACAGGAAATAAAATCTGCGTCTTTAATTGTTGCTTTGCAACTGAGTTCTTAGCCACCGAAGGTTTGAGTGTTCTGTCGAGCTTGGGTTGTTTGCTGCCTGTCTCTACCAGCTGTTAGAGTGGTGCTTTCATATCTAAACTTCTTTGTTGACAGACAGGTACACGCTGCTATTAGACACTGTATCTGAGGGTTTTTTCTGCAAACAATGAAGGAAAGTACATTAGGAGCACCCACAGCTTCTGCACCAAACCAGCACCACTTTGGGAAAAATAATACTTGCCATCAGTTTAAAGTAACAATGAGCAATTCAGTTCAAATATGGTTATATAAAATTTCCCATATATTGGACTGTTTCCTGGCCCAAGTTCACTGAACTCACAAAATGGAGCCATTTCCAATTGGCAGGTCTTGAAGGCAGTCTCATAACCAATCAGCGAATTTAGCAGGGAAGTTAGCAGGAACTAACTGGGGCTTCTGTTTACAGAATATATGAATGCACACATACATGTTAATCCTTGATTGTATTTTCTGGTGCATATTGTCAAGTGACTAACACAGCTATGATTTGAGGTGGGATTTCACTCAATCTACACATCTCAGTCTCCTGATTAATTTTTAAAGGTTGATTCTAGGGACAGCTGAGGTGCTTCCTCAACACTAACAGAGCCCTGTGTGGAAGGCTAAGGACATCAGGCAGGATGCTTAAAGACTCAGATCAGGTGGAGCACATTCTGAGGAGGAAAACAGCACACCCGACAGTGACTGGATTGCCCTCATATTTTTGAATTGACTCCCTGCTTCTAAAAAAAGAAAACAAAACAATTGCTTCCTCTTATTTCCTGCTCTGCTGTTAGGCTTTTGAGTTGATCTTCATAGGAATAATTTTTCTTGTGAAAAGACCCTGCTCTATTGCTCTGAATAGATGTTTGATATACTCTTACATTTCTGAATTAGGACTGTCCCTTGTCTTTGTTAAGGCTCCAGCACTTCCCCTCAATCCTCTAGAAAACAACAATAGAATATTTATATGAAGGGGCCTCAGAGATCATATAAAGAGTTTAATTTTGTTTTGCAAATAAGAATATTGAGCTCCAGAGAAAGAAATGACAAACCCATGGTCACACAGTCAATTGCTGGCAGAATAAGAATGACAGTGAGGTCTCTTGATTCCAGCATCTGGAGGGGTGTTTCCTGACCCTGCTTCTGGGATGCCCCACATCAATCAACCACTCGATTGCTGTGATCCTTATGATTTTTAGGGCAAACCCATTTTTATTTAAATAGCATTTGTATTTTGAAAAGGGATACACCCAACAAGTACTTAAGAAATGTTTCATGAAATGAAGAAGTGTCTAGTGTCCTCTGTGAAAGTTTATTTTCTTTTTATATGATGAAAAATGTACCACAAAGTCAAAGGCAGGAGAGTAGAAAAGAAGTCCTCTGTAAAATAACCCTCTATCGAAGCCTTGATGTTAGGCATTTGTGGTTGGCCTTCCTAGTTTCTTGCTTACCCCTCCGAGCTTGGTGTTCCTTCTCTCCACTTAACTCTGGGGTGTAACATGCCAGCATCCCATTAGCAGAGATAGAGAAGTTAAGCGTAAACAGTGCTCTCTAGACTGCACAGTGAGTCACTGTGACCCTTGTGAGTGTGGCAAGAGGAGGCTGCTCTGCTCTTTAGAACACACAACTGCTTTAGTGTATAAGCATCTGTAGGATCACGGGGTGTTGCTTTTCCTCTGCTTATGAATGTTTGATGTAACTGCAAAGCACTTCTATCCTGCTGCTTCTGGGTGAAACTGAGCAGAAAGATTGCTCAATACATGTGGAATAAAATACAGATTTTTTTAATACAGCTTGGCAGTCAGAAGCATTCATTTTGTTTAGTCAGTGTGGCATGGGGGGGCATTCCCATCACTTCAAATGCAGATTGTTTAAATGCAAATTGTAATGCAGTATTTTTTCTTGAATTGGGAGCAAATGTTTAGCCTACAAAACCATAGGGTGAAATACTCTGGCAGCTTACTTTTAAGAATTTTTTTTACAATATGCACACCAGAAAAAAAATATGATACAAATAATTAGAGTTTAAGTGCAATTATTTTATTACTGTGATAGAGAATACCTTTCCAGGTGAATATTTCCATAAAAATTAAAGCAGTGTTAGAGAATTAAATAAATTCTCTCTTGAAGTCTAACATATAGTTAGACTGTTTTATTTTCTATACTTTCTCTTTAAATGTCGGATATTTTTTCTTTTTCCTTTTAAGAAATCCGGTTATTATTAAGTAAAAGATGCAAGGGCACTTAATGACAAACATTTTAACTTCAAAGCCAAAAAGCAGACCAAAATAGAAAATAAATTGGGTTTCACTGAATCATTTCACCCACTAACACAAGTTTTGCCGGGGATGCATCAGACCCTGGTTTGATAAAGGAAAACTTTGAAATAATCAATGTGACTGACACTCAAGGGTAAGAAATCCTTCATTTATATATATATTTTTAAAATCTGAGAATTTCTGATTGTTCAAAGAACACACTTCATGTGTTTCTAAAAATAACATGCAATACCTTAATGTCACATCCGAGAAGCTTATTTCACTTTTATATGCTGTGTGTGTTATTAATTATATTATTAATATTAAAAATGCAATAAAACACTGATCAAGGCCCCATTCCCAATAAGTCATAATTAAATAAATGCCACAATCCTGATTGTGCTAAGGCCAATTAAATCTAATTTCTCTTCTGTTTCCATACACGGGCTGCAGCTGTATGTGCTATCCAGGGGTAATTAATTGCTACCAATGCTTTCCTCTTAAGAGGAGATGTCTGAAACTGGTAGTACAACATGTGCCCCTGAGACCAAACATAGCCAAATGCTGCTTGGGATGTTCATGGTTCTTTAATGACCCAGAGTAAATTTTTTCTCTCCACAAACTGCCATCCATTTTATCTGTCTTTTGTGCATAGAACTATTCAGGGTGCAGCCTTCAGAAAAAAAATTCAGACTGCATAGAAAGCTACAGGCAAGCTAGGAAGGGTTAACCACTTCAGTGGGTATCCGCTCCAGGAGCTCACCTCAGCAAGTCTATGCCAGGGAAAATGTCAAGAACCATATGATTTTATTCATATGTGGGATATAAACTGAAAATAACAAATGAACAATTAACATAAACAAACAAACAAAAACTCATGGACACAGACAACAGTATGGTAGTTACCAGAGGGAAGGGTGTGGGGGAAGGTAGTAAAGGGTACAGGGAGTCAAATATATGGTAACAGAAGGAAACTTGACTTGGGGTGGTGAACACACAAAGCAATATACAAATGATGCATATTATAGAGTTGTATACTTGAAACCTATATAATTTTAGTAACCAATGTCACCCCAATAAATTAATTTAAAAGATAATAAGAAAAAGAAAGTCTATGCCAGAAAATAAAATTCCAAATCGGTCTAGTTTAAGTGAATAGTTTTTTTTTTTTTTAACTTTATTAGAAAATAACCTACCATTCAGAAAAGGTATTTGGGAAAGGAGAGAATTAAAGTTTTTTATATTTGAAATTAAACTTCAAAAGATGCCTCAGGTTGGCCCAGTAACTGTTAAAGTATAGTCTTCATGAAAATATTAGGAACTGTGTTTAGGAATAAAGACTTGGCCATACATACCTACATTTGTAGATTATTATAGCTGGAAGGAACCACAAACAATCAACTTCCTTCTCTAGCTTATTCCTAACAAAGAAAGATCAAAACTATTTTTAAAATCTGGGCCGCAGAATATACTTATTTT
This sequence comes from Saccopteryx bilineata, assembly GCF_036850765.1. Lineage (NCBI taxonomy): Eukaryota > Metazoa > Chordata > Mammalia > Chiroptera > Emballonuridae > Saccopteryx > Saccopteryx bilineata. The sequence continues at coordinate 84,348,298 of NC_089493.1, read as the reverse complement.
ACTAATCTGACACTTAATGATCCCCTTACGAAACAATGCATTTAATCTCACATCATCCTGCTGGACCCCTTTACTGGAGGAGAAGGAAAACAATTTGTTCCCATCTCGAGATAAGAACCCCTTTAGATGTTGTTATTCAGCTGTATCATTTTTTCCTGCAAGCTCCACATCTGAATCCCTTAACCTTTTCCTTCCCAATTCTCCGCACCACTCTTCCTTTGTAGAAGCCAGAATAAAAGGAAGCCAGAAGCTGAGCAGTCCTGAACACAAGGACTGTGTTATATCCCCCAAGCCAGACTATTTTCAAATGGCAGCATCTCTCTTGAGTTTTAAATACTTATTCTGTTTTGTTGTCAACTGGCTTATTACCCACAATTAAAACTTTTTGCCACATCTGCAGAAATTTAGGCATCATCCCCAATCTCATGCATGTTAGTTTAGCTTTCTTATGCAAGGGGACCTCCCCTTTATCCATCCCCTTCTGTTTCTCTCTGATCCATGCCTCACAAGTTACAAAAGTTCTCTTTAATTTGGATGCTAGCATTCAGGGTTATCTTCAAGCTTGGGGTCATTTTCTGTCTATGCCATTATCTTGGATATATATAAAAGTATTAGATAATAAAGGTCCATGAGTGGCCCTTATAGGACCCCCCAGTGCTTGAAGCTGATTCACTGATAACCACTCTTCAAATAGACTCTGCATTTAACCTCTTCATGATGGTATTTTGCATTTCATTGAAATTTTCACATTACATACACCTATACCCTTGGTGAAACCCTATGAAGATGTATTCATTACAAAATGCCTATGTGTCTATTTCTCTGTGGTAACAAATAGTAAATTAAGATGTCCTTCTGAGATCAGGAAAACTGTGGATTGGAATGCTGTAGCATTTAACCGACCACAGGTTTGATCCAACTTCCTTTGTAAATCACCTTGGGCATGTGCTTTCTGAAATATGGATGTGAATTATTGCCTTATTTTCATACTGTGGGTATTGTTTATTATAGAAGGGCCATTAACCCTGTAAGATGCAGATAATCTTCCACTTGCTTATCTACAGCAGAAGATCATTGACTGTCACACTGATTAAATATATTATGACAGCAAAGCTAGTAATGTGCAAGGTATGGGCCCGGGAAGAACATGCTTCATGCACTTTCTCTGCAGAACAGTTTCTGTATCTAATTTGATACTTTTCAAATAAAGAACATCACATTATGAGGAGCCATTTTACCTATCTATGGGCACATACATTGGTCTCCAGAGTAAACCCAGATAAAGGATTTATAAAAAAATTGTACATACAAAGTAACAGTCCTGATTAAGTTTATTAGTAGTACTCGGAGTATGTGCACTCTTGATGCCTCCAACACTGAACTCAAGGTTTCTCCTTTAGTATAGCAATAAAACAAACCTTGGGCTGACCTTCCCCAAGACAAGTGCTGAAATAATGGCATTCCCCAACTTACTTTTAAACCTAAGCCTACCATGAAAGCTTGAATGTGCTACACAAGGATAGAGAAGGACGCATCTCACACACACATGTACATAAAGATACATTATAAATTACATTTTCTACAGCCTGTCTCTATACACACACATAAGCTGCTATAATTTCGTTATTTACTATGTACTACTACTGGTGTAAAATGTCATTTTCTAAGAATACATCTGAGGCTTAAGTCAGCATTTTTATGATATCATTTGCACTGGGAAAACATTAAAGGCTCAATATTTAATAAACATAATAAACATCCCCATGAAACAAATTGTTCATAAACTACCTGTTTAATTTTTCAGGGTTCCTGAACCACATATTTTCTTATTAGTTGTGAGCCTGCTGGGTTGGAGGATAGATAGGGCCTGTCAGGGACAGAATATATGTAGCGGTTTTATGAATTATTTCTGTGAGGAAAAGCCTATTACAGCTGACAAGAGGGTGATGATATTAGCCCATCATCATTCAGATGGCGCCACCCTTCCCCCTTTCATCCGTCAGGCCTCTTGTAGGGGCTGTAAGCCACACCATCTTCGCACAGCCAACACAAAGACAAATTCCACTCTTTTTCTGAGTCCATGAAACATTTAGTATTTCATTTTGAATCATGGCAGATGACAGAAACAAATGGCCTAATGAATCTCACTTATTGTCCCTTGCAAATCTGAAGATGAGCTAAAAGTAAAATCTCTGTTTCTTTTCTTTCATTTTTTCCCCCATTTTTGATGCATTTCTTCTCCCTGGAAAGCTCTGTGCTGCATTCTAAACAGATATTGAGGTTATAGGATTATTTTCATAAATAAGTCGTCGCATGGCTCTTCAAGAGTGCCTTTCTCTACTGCTCTCTATGAGTAACCTTTGGGACAGGATATGTTTTCACCCATTTTATAGCTTTATAAAATGTAAATAGAACAGGAGGCAGGATCAGAAGGAAAAATAACAAGTAAATACTTAACATATTTAGGGAACTGGCAAGTACTCATCAAATGGCAATGAGAGTTAAATGCCTTTTTGTTTTATTTAAAGGAAAAGTAAGCCCGCCCAAATCCTCTGCAGTGCCTATTTACAAGTCGTGTGGCCAAACTTATAAAGCTCTTGAGGTTACCTTTTCTAGGCATATTTACTTGAAATATGACATTGAGGTTTGGCAGGGATTTGTTGAGTGGAGCTAATCTGAAAAATAAGGGACAGACTCTGAGAAATGACTCTGCTCGTCAAAGGCAATGTTCCTTTATACGCTGTTTGCAAGGCTCTGGGCAGAGCTGAGCACAAGGCAGTGCAGCTCTGGTGGCCTGGCCTCACCTTTAAGAAGGTTTTCTTCCTGCTCCTCACTGCACTGTTTAAAGGAAAGTCTTGTCCTCCGTGTTTGCTGGCTCCTTCAGCTGCATCAGACAGCACTGATAGCCACATGTCCCCAGTAGCCCACAAATGCTTAGGCATTGAAGAATATGCATTTAACAAAGGGACAAAGAAAATATGCAGAGTTGGGGCTAAAAATAGGGAGAATGGTAGGAGTTAGTCAGAGAAACAAAGAAAAATTCCTCTTTTGATTCTTTGCTATGCTTTGGCCTTTTTTCCTCCTTTTTTCTGTGACTCTGTAATGGCTTTTTCACAGCCATTAGAGTTGTCAAGTAAATTTTTCTTAGTTCAAGTCTCTACAATTGATCCTGATAGATGTTAATAGCTCCCAAACGAAGGCAAAGTCTGCAGTCAACATACAGGAATAACAATTCTGTGGTTAAAAAGAAAAAAGAAAGTTTGACAACTGATGCTGTAATACAGGCCAGAAGCACCCCAGGTCAAATTTCCTTAAATTTTGGAGAAAAATTTCACCAGTGATGGTCCTAAGTCATGCAACATTAATTATATTGTGTCTTAATTTGTTAACATTTATGTTTGGGCAAATTCATAATAATTTTCCCCAACAATATAAAATTTGGGAAGCTACTTTAAAAAAATAAAATTGAAATATTTTAGTTTTCTTACAATTTTTTCAGAAAACAGTCACTATATGAAAGTTTAACATTTTAATATTAGAGTTGTCAGGTTTTCTAATTTTTCCTAGATGTCAAGATTATGATTAGAAACCTTATTTCAATGTACTGCTATCACTTATGCTCTTGAGTTACTAATTTCAAAAACAATATTTCCTTTTTTTAAAGAGAAACTGTTTTATGACCAATGGCCATTTATTTCATAAATATATTAACCATAAGAAATCTTTAGGTTAGAGAAATGGCGCCTTAAGGAGTGATACCAATAAATCTCCCCAAAAATTCAACAAGGTCTTCAACCAGAGACAGAAAAATCTATCCTTGGAACCTCCAGAAGTTCCACACTAAACACGAAGGTATGATCGAGTGAAAAATTGACCAAATATAAAAACAATCCCAAAGGAAATAAGGAGGAAGAAACCTTCTGCCTTCCTCACTAACCTAAATAAAGGCTGCTTTCACTGGGAACTGAGAGTATAGGAACTAAGGCAGGCATAGGGTGTGAATAGAACCAGACTGCGGCACGGACATCCAAGTCGAGGAAAAACTGTGCTTGTGGCAACCCAGTCAACACAAGTTAATGCTCGCGCCAAATACAGACAAAGAAAGGCACTTGGGACAGCCATCTGCCCTGATCTCCTGGTTGGCGAGTGCAGATAGTGGGCAAGAGATTCCTCCTAGAGCCCCGGGAGTGGGCGCCCATGTTACCAGACAGGGGGCAGAGTCAGAGGCCTTTGTGTGGGCTGAAACTGGAATCTCAGGGCCACTCCTGCACCCCAAAAAGCAGCACACGGGGAGGGAGCGAAGGCGAAATTCCCTATGCTTGAACTTTTCCATGCAGGCGGGGCGCCTCAATCAAAGTGAGAGGCAGCCGGCCTGATATCTTGGTCGGCGAGTGTGGAGAGTGGGTGAGAGATTGCCCGGGGAGTGGGCAACCATGTTCTGGACAAAGGGACAGAGTCAGAGGTCTTTGTGTGGGCTGAAGCCCCGCCTGATTATGCTAGGGGCTCTGACTGATTGAGCCTTACTCAGAGCCCTGTGCTGAGTGGGAATAGAGTGGGGAGTTGCCAGCTCTTTGAGTTTCTTACTTTCCAGGCAAAGGCAGCAGCAACCCCATAGCTGGATCATCAGGCTGTTAATTCAGGAAGGAAAATCTAGGAGAGAGGCTCCGGGAACACGGACTCTCTCATTGGCGGAGCCTGCAAATGCTAACAAGCCTCGACTGCCAATGAGACTTAAGCCCAATATATGACATCGCCATAGAGACTTATCAATTGCAAACCTTTACCTAAGCGTGCCACAGGGGCAGAACCCGGGGTACAGAGTCACTGACCAGGAAGAGGGAAAGAAAAGAAAAAGCAAGAAGATAACCTCTCAAAATCAAGAATAATCCACAGACTTTATAACCTATCTCATTTTATTATATTTGTTCGTTTATTTCTCTTATCTTCTTGTCTTGATTATTTTCTTCCTCGTCCAATTTGGTTGTTTAATTTTCTGCCAGTCTTACTCTCTTCTCTCCTTGAACTACACTACCCAAAAGTGTTACATCTCCCATTATCTTTTCTTTCTTCTTCCTTTCTCTATATGAGGATTGCACTCCAAAACCCTTAACACACACACTCTCTCTCTCCTTTTATTCTTTTTCTTCTTTTTGTGTTTTCCTCTTTCTTTTTTTTCTCCCTCTATATTAGTTTCTTCTTTTCTCCTTTACTTTTCCTCTCATTCAATCCTCAATCACAAACAAATTATTTTATCTGGGACTCAAATTTTTCTTTGTGGCACTTTGGAGGGTTTTTTTTTTAATTTGTAAGTCTCTTTCTTCTTCTCTCTGTTGTGCCTCAAGTTGCTTGTCTTCTATTTCACTAATCCTACCTTCTATCTGGCCTGTTCTATTAGCTAAGCTTGTTACCTAATTTTTCAGCTCATAAATTGAGTTTTTCATCTCTGTTTGATTTGTTTTTTTAGTTTCAATTTCCTTGGTAATATATTCTTTGTGTTCATTGAGTTGTTTCCTGAGCTCCCTAAATTTCCTTTCTGTGTTTTATTGTATATCTCTGAGTATCTTTAGGATTTCTATTTTAAATTCTCTGTCATTTAGCTCCAAGGTTTCCAATATATTAAATTTTTTCTCTATAAATTTTTCCTCATCTATCTGTGCTACCTCTCTGTCTTTTGTATCCATGATATTCTATTTCCTTTTCTTTAATGGCATCTGAGGGTGGTTTTGTTGATAGTATTAATGAAAATTAATAAAGAATAAAAAGTTAACAAAATAAAATAAAAATAAAAAAGAATAAAAAATTATTATTCCCCCCTTTTTTTTCCTTTCCTCTCCTCTCCCCTCCTTCTTGAGAAAATCTTGTGGTGAACTGTGAATTATATTGTGCTAAACAGAACAAAAACTACCTATAATGGAAGGCCTGAGTTGGGAAGAAGTGATAAAGGGGCACAAAAGGGGGTATGGACCCACAAAATGCAAAAAAGGAAAAAATTTGTGTCAAGAATAAAATGATTTGCTTTTAGGTGATGGTTGACTAAGAGATATGATGAGAGGAATAAGAGAAAAACAGGAAAAAGGGGAAAAAATTTAAAAATTACTATTGTATTTAGTGGAGCAAGAACTAGATAAAATGGAGAGCCAGAGTTGAAAGCACTGCTAGTGAGTTAAAAAAGTGAAGAACACAATAAAACCAAATTTAAACTGTGACAACAACAACAAAAAAAGGGGGGGTAGAGGATAGAGTTTAATAGTAGCAGAGGACGATGGAGTGCAAAAGTACTCACTAGATAGTGTACTACAATGAACAGGATAGTAACCCTTTTCATTACTTAATGGTAACCACCATTGAAAAAAACACTAGAGAAGCACATGATCGTTCATCCAAACAGAGAATCAATAAAGATATATTGGCCTTAAACAAAACACTAGAGCACCTGGATAAGATAGACATCTTCAAAACATTTTATCCCAAAGTGACAGAGTATACATTTTTCTCCAGTGTACATGGATCATTCTCAAGAATTGACCATATGTTGGGCCACAAAAACAACATCAGCAAATTCAGAAAAATCAAAGTTGTACCAAGCATATTTTCTGATCATAAAGCCTTGAAATTAGAATTCAACTGCAAAAAAGAGGAAAAAAACCCCACAAAAGTGTGAAAACTAAACAACATACTTTTAAAAAATGAATGAGTCAAAGAAGAAATAAGTGCAGAGATCAAAAGATATATACAGACAAATGAAAATGACAATATGACATATCAGAATTTATGGAATGCAGCAAAAGCAGTGATAAGAGGGAAGTTCATATCACTTCAGGCCTATATGAACAAATAAGAGAGAGCTCAAGTGAACCACTTAACTTTGCACCTTAAGGAACTGGAAAAAGAAGAACAGATACAACCCAAAACTAGCCAAAGAAAGGAGATAATAAAAATCAGAGCAGAAATAAATGAAATAGAGAATAGAAAAACTATAGAAAAAATTAAATAGAACAAGGAGCTGGTTCTTTGAAAAGATCAACAAAATTGACAAACCCTTGGCAAGACTTACCAAGGAAAAAAGAGAAAGAACTCATATAAACAAAATCCAAAATGAAAGAGAAGAAATCACCACGGACATCATAGATAGACAAAAAAAATTGTAGAATATAATGAAAAACTTTATGCCACTAAATTCAACAATCTAGAAGAGATGGATAAATTCCTAGAACAATACAACCTTCCTAGACTGAGTCAAGAAGAAGCAGAAAGCCTAAACAGACCAATTAGTAGGGAAGAAATAGAAAAAAACTATCAAAAACCTCCCCAAAAATAAACGTCCAGGGCCAGACAGTTATACTAGCAAATTCTATCAAACATTCAAAGAAGACTTTGTTCCTATTCTACTGAAAGTCTTCCAAAAAATTGAAGAAGAAGCAATATTTCTAAACACATTTTATGAGGCCAACATAACCCTCATACTGAAACTGGGCAAAGACAGCACAAAAAAAGAAAACTACAGACCAATATTTCTAATGAATACAGATGCTAAAATACTAAACAAAATACTAGCAAATCAAATACAACAACATATTAAAAAAATAATACATCATGATCAAGTGGGATTCATCCCAGAATCTCAACATAAAACGGTTAACATAATATACCATGTCAACAAAACAAAGAACAAAAACCACATGATCTTATCAATAGACGCAGAAAAGGCTTTCGATAAAATACAACACAATTTTATGTTTAAGACTCTCAACAAAATGGGTATAGAAGGAAAATATCTCAACATGATAAAGGCCATATATGATAAACCATCAGTTAACATCATATTAAATGGCACAAAACTGAAGGCTTTCCCCCTTAAATCAGGAACAAGACAGGGTTGTCCACTCTCTCCACTCTTATTTAATGTTGTGCTAAAGGTTCTAGCCAGAGCAATCAGACAAGACAAAGAAATAAAAGGCATCCATATCGAAAAAGAAGAAGTAAAGGTATTACTTTTTGCAGATGATATGATCCTATACATTGAAAACCCCAAAGAATCTACAAAAAGACTACTAAAAACAATAAGCCAATACAGTAAGGTCACAGGATACAAAATTAACATACAAAAGTCCATAGCCTTTCTATATGCCAACAATGAAACATTTGAGAACGAACTAAAAAAAAATAATCCCCTTCACGATTGCAACAAAAAAATAAAATACCTAGGAATAAACATAACAAAAAATGTAAAGGACTTATATAATGAAAACTACAAAGCATTGTTAAGGGAAATCAAATAAGATACAATGAGATGGAAGAACATTCCTTGCTCTTGGATAGGAAGAATAAATATAATCAAGATGGCCATATTACCCCAAACAATATACAAATTTAATGTAATTCCCATTAAAATTCCAATGACATTTTTAAAAGAAATGGAACAAAAAATCATCAGATTTATTTGGAACTATAAAAAACCCCGAATAGCCAAAGCAATCCTAAAGAAAAAGAACGAAGCTGGGGGCATTATAATACCCGACTTCAAACTATATTATAGAGACACAACAATCAAAACAGCATGGTATTGGCAGAAAAATAGACATTCAGGCCAATGGAACAGAATAGAAAGTCCAGAAATAAAACCATATATATATATATATATATATATATATATATATATGGTCAAATAATTTTTGATAAAGGGTCCAACAACACACAATGGAGAAAAGAAAGCCTCTTCAACAAATGGTGCTGGAAAAACTGGAAAGCCACATGTGAAAGAATGAAACTCGACTACAGTTTGTCCCCTTGTACTAAAATTAATTCAAAATGGATCAAAGACCTAAATATAAGACCTGAAACAATAAAGTACATAGAAGAAGACATAGGTTCTAAACTCATGGACCTTGGTTTTAAAGAGCATTTTATGAATTTGACTCCAAAGGCAAGGGAAGTGAAGGCAAAAATAAATGAATGGGACTATATCAGACTAAGAAGTTTTTGCTCAGCAAGGGAAACTGACAACAAAATAAACAAACAGCCAACTAAATGGGAAATGATATTTTCAAACAACAGCTCAGATAAGGGCCTAATATCCAAAATATACAAAGAACTCATAAAACTCAACAACAAACAAACAAACAATCCAATAAAAAATGGGAAGAGGACATGAACAGACACTTCTCTCAGGAAGAAATATAAATGGCCAACAGATATATGAAAAGATGCTCATCTTCGTTAGTTATTAGAGAAATGCAAATCAAAACTACAATGAGATACCACCTCACACCAGTTATGTTAGCTATTATTAACAAGACAGGTAATAGCAAATGTTGGAGAGGCTGTGGAGAAAAAGGAACCCTCATTCACTGTTGATGGGAATGTAAAGTAGTACAACCATTATGGAAGAAAGTATGGTGGTTCCTCAAAAAACAGAAAACAGAACTACCTTATGACCCAGCAATCCCTCTACTGGGTATATACCCCCAAAACTCAGAAACATTGTTACGTAAAGACACATGTAGCCCTATGTTCACTGCAGCATTTTTCACAGTGGCCAAAACATGGAAACAACCAAAAAGCCCTTCAACAGAAGACTGGATAAAGAAGATGTGGCACATATACACTATGGAATACTACTATTGAATACTACTCATCCATAAGAAATGATGACATAGGATCATTCACAACAAAAATGGTTTGATCTTGATAACATTATACGAAGTGAAATATTTAAATCAGAAAAAAACAAGAACTGCATTATTTCATACGTAGGTGGGACATAAAAATGAGACAAGGAGACATGGACGAGAGTGTGGTGGTTATGGGGGGGAGAAAAGGGGGAGAAGGGAAGGGGGAGGTGGAGGGGCACAAAGAAAACTAGAGGAAGGTGACAGAGGACAATCTGACTTTGGGTGATGGGTATGCAACATGATTGACAAGATAACCTGGACATATTTTCTTTGAACATATGTAACCCTGATTTATTGATGTCATCCTAATAAAATTAATAATAAAATAAAATAATTTAAAAAAAAGAAATCTTTACAGTTCAAATAACAAAATTGAAATCAACTGAGGGAAGTCAACTGTACGAATAGGGCATTTCCAAAAGTATTGGTCTAATGGTTTTTAGCATTATCTCTTTCTTCATTATCTAATGTCCTCTTTCTTCAGTATATAATGTGAGCCCTTGCCAGTGTCTGAGACCAACATAAGTAATAGGTAGGATTTAAATTTTTTGGGGGGGATGACAGTGACAGAAAGAGAGACAGAGAGAGGGACAGATAGGGATAGACAGACAGGAAGGGAGAGAGATGAGAAGCATCAATTCTTCATTTCGGCTCCTTAGTTGATCATTGATTGGTTTCTCATATGTGCCTTGACTGGGGGTGTACTGCAGAGCAAGCGACCTTTTGCTCAAGCCAGCAATCCCACATTCAAGCTGGTGAGCTCGCAGTCAAGCCAGATAAGCCCATGCTCAAGTCAGTGACATTGGGGTTTCAAATCTGGGTCCTTTGCATCCCAGTCCGATGCTCTATCCACTGTGCTACCACCTAGTCAGGCTAAAGTTTTTTAATTGAAGGAATCAATGAATACCTTATCCATCATTCTATGTCCTACATATTATCAGGCTAAGAGGGGAAAAAAATGGTTGACTAAAGAAAATGTATAACAACTTATTTTTAAACAAATGACAAATCAAGTAAAAAATATAGAACTAAAAAGATATAAAAGAAATAGATTCACCCCATAGACCTGCATTGTTTTTGCAAAGATTGAACATACATATAAAACAGTGCTCTGCAATATCATGGTGGAAGAAATATTCCAGGTGCTAACGCAGTGTCTTTTCTGTTTTCTATCTTCTTATCATCAAGGCAAGTACATTTGTTTTCTAATGCTGGTGTGTTTTCTAGTTAATCAGCTCAGATCAATTTTTTCATGTTAGTAAGCAACATCTTTTTAAACTTTATAGAAAAGCCTATATAATATATTCTGAAAAATGCGAGAAGATTTTTGTTAAAAATAGGTGTAATTTTGCAAAATTATCAAGCAACTGAAGTTAGATTGAGGAAAACGAGAAGTAAGACACAATATTTGTATACACTTATGAAAGGGGAAAGGAACATTGACCAGGTAATATTAGGTGGAAACATATGAAACTGCTGTTTTTATAGGTCAGAAACTGTTGAGTATGTATTAGCAATTCCATGTAGTTCAACCTAATTAGATACTGCATTTGTAATAAGCTTAAGTTGCATATTTCTTGTAGAAAAAGAAGTACATAAAATTGCTCAATGATCTCTTGCAGCCTGAATAGGGGGTAGTTATTACTTCCAAAGTCAACATAAAATTTCATTAAAAGAATTAAATACCAGGAATTCGAGAGACACCTTGGGAAGTTTATTTAATTTCTGGCAGTATTATTCATCTGCTGTATTCCTTAGAGGAGAGGCCCTCTTTTCTCTGCCTTGTACTCCAACCCAACCCACCAGCCCCCTCTTCATCGAAGTCATTATGGTTCTCCTCTCCCTGTCTCATATCTTTGGCTCCACAGAAATTGTCAAGAAAAACTTAAAACTAATAGTATGGCAACACTAAACCATGATACAGACTCACTGTTAATTGTGTAGGCCTGCAACCAGTACGGACACACAGAGACCCTCACTTAAAGCCCACTCCCTTTTGGGGTTTAATACCTTGCAATCATTGTCTAAATTATTAATCATTTAGTCTTTGATCTTATATTTTGTAAATGAAGTACAGTAGGCTAATGGAAGATGCACTTGGGGCTTGGAGACTCAGCTCATGTGTGACTCTGGCCTCCTGTCACCTCTTAGGACCAGTCCCCACCGCAGTCCAGCGACAACCCCTGCTCTTCACCCCAGCCTGGGCCACAGCTGAGTTGGACACGCACCTCCTGCGCATGTCCTGCATCACATCCCAAGGCGGAGCCGCACTTGCCCGTGAGTGTACTCTGTCCCAGGAAGAGCAACATTCAATAGTAAAAACAAAACACCATAACAGGTCAAGAGAGACCACAGGAGAAAGAATAATACTTTTTCTTTTCTTGCTTTTGGAAAAGGGAGCTCCACAATTTCATGTTTCGCTGGGCACTGCAAATGATATAGCCAGACCTATTTTAGTGCATTTGCAACACACAGGTGTGAGAAAGTAGAACTCCCAGGGAAACTTTAAGGAGATGGTTTGAAATCTGATAGGGGAGCATGTGCATGAGAGAGAGAGAGAGAGAGAGAGAGAGAGAGAGAGAGAGAGAAAGAAGGCACAGAAATCTATTTGAAGGAAAGTTTATCAAAGCATAGAGAGTAGAACTTACTCTTCCTGCCTAAAGTGAATTGATTAAAAGACAATATCAGAAAGAAAATGAAAAAGGAAGAAGGTGTTAATATCTTATCAAAGCTCAATTTCCTTTCCTTTCTATTAAGATTATGAGTCTGAATGCAGATAATTTCAGCACAACCTACCTGAGAATGTGTCAGAGGCAGTAGAAGAATTTATAGGTTTGGAAAGGTTCAGAAAACCTGGAAACACTGAAAAAGCACGAGGGAACCCTAGAATCTAGAACAAAAACATTCTGTACAGTTTAAGGTACTTAAGGACACTCAGAAGACTGGGCTTTTGCCAATGTTGGAAGATTCTAATCAATATGCGTATATTGCTAGAACACTTTCTCATGTTATTTTCTGCTAAATACTTTTATTTCCCCATAACCGTGTACTCAGAATGATAGTGGGGCATTCCAAGCACTTTTCATGGCAGATATTTCCAAGAGTGCGGTAGAATAAATAGTTAAATAAAGGTAATTTGAGGATCTTCTTGGAAGGTTGTTTTTACAACAGAGTTTTGTGTTTACTTGGTGCTAAGGTGATATTCAACTCCCTCTTTATACATACAGAGCCTGAATCAACTTGCTATTTTTCAATATATACTGTCTTCTAATTTTAGATTTATTTTTCCATGCCTGTATTTCATCCTGTGAACTATTAGCTTCCTTGAGGATATATAATCTCTTAAACACAGTAATTTGTTCATAGTAGGCATTCATTCAAGCTGCTAATTAATAATCTGGATTAAAATCAACACCCAAGAACTCTTTATGTATGATTTTAATCACTAACAGTTACTGCGCCATTTTTGTGTGACATGTTTTGTCTAATGTCCTTTCACTCCTTCTGCCATTTCAAATATTTCCAATTGCCAAGATCCAGAACAAATGGAACCTCCCACATGACACTATCCCCATGAACATCCATCAGCCTCTGTGTGCTCTCCAGCAGACTGAGCTCCTGGCTGGGGCGCAACCACACTATGCCACATTCTGTCCTGGTAAGTCTAGCACTAAGGAAAGCTAGTTACTCAAGCCCCAATCCTGATTAAATGCAGATTCTTCTCTCTCCCTTTCTCTCTCTTCCACACCCTCACACTCTCCTTCCTTCTTCTTAAATTCAAAACTACTTCATTTTCTGATCTAGAAACTATAGTTTAATATTTCCCAGAAGTCAGAACTATAAAAGAGATGGGTAAGATTTATAGCACAGCAGTATTGTATAGTATATGCTTATTTGAGAGCCAGTTAAAATCATTATTCCCAGAGTAGTTAATTACTGCTCCTGTAGAAAACTGGCTTTAAAAAATGCACCTTTCAAACAACAGCTCAGATAAGGGCTTAATATCCAAAATATACGAAGAACTCATAAAACTCAACAACAAACAAACAAACAATCCAATGAAAAAATGGGAAGAGGATATGAATAGACACTTCTCCCAGGAAGAAATACAAATGGCCAACAGATATATGAAAAGATGCTCATCTTCTTTAGCTATTAGAGAAATGCAAATCAAAACGGCAATGAGATACCACCTCACACCTGTTCGATTAGCTGTTATTAGCAAGTCAGGTAATAGCAAATGTTGGAGAGGCTGTGGAGAAAAAGGAACCCTCATCCACTGTTGGTGGGAATGTAAAGTAGTACAACCATTATGGAAGAAAGTATGGTGGTTCCTCAAAAAACTGAAAATAGAACTACCTTATGACCCAGCAATTCCTCTACTGGGTATATATCCCAAAAACTCAGAAACATTGATACATAAAGACACATGCAGCCCCATGTTCATTGCAGCATTGTTCACAGTGGCCAGGACATGGAAACAACCAAAAAGCCCATCAATAGATGACTGGATAAAGAAGATGTGGTACATATACACTATGGAATACTACTCAGCCATAAGAAATGATGACATCGGAACATTTACAGCAAAATGGTGGGATCTTGATAACATGATACGAAGCGAAATAAGTAAATCAGAAAAAAACAGGAACTGTATTATTCCATACGTAGGTGGGACATAATAGTGAAACTAAGAGACATTGATAAGAGTGTGGTGGTTACAGGGGGGAGGGGGAATGGGAGAGGGAAAGGGGGAGGGGGAGGGGCACGGAGAGAACAAGATGGAGGGTGACGGAGGACAATCTGACTTTGGGTGGTGGGTATGCAACATAATTGAACGACAAGATAACCTGGACTTGTTATCTTTGAATATATGTATCCTGATTTATTGATGTCACCCCATTAAAAAAATAAAATTATAAAAAAAAATGCACCTAAATTCTATAATTAAAACAAAATGAGCAATCGGTGACAAAAGTGCCCAGAAAACAAACAAAATCCTATGGGATTAGAATAGGCAGAATTATAGCAAGAGCTTGTTAGACCTGATACAAACAATAACATCTTCTTCATGATATTTTGAGATAGTTAATACTTTGTCCACAATTTCACCTTAACATCTACATTTTCCCTTTATCTGGAACTCCTGACACTGCTATTCAACCTTTCCTCACTGAGGACGATGTTAGGTTTAAGCTTGTTATATGTGGCCTTTATTATATGACGTACATTCCTTCTGTACCCAATTAGTGATTTTTTTATTATAGAAATATGTATTTTGTCAGCATTTTTCTGAACCTGTTGGAATGATCATAAGAATTTTATCTTTCATTCTATTAATGTGGTGATTTATTGATTTGCGTATGTTAAATAATCCATGCATCCCAGAGATGAATTCCACTTGACTGTGGTGTATGATCTTTTTTACTGTCAAATTTTGTTTTTAGGTGCAATCACATACAAAAACTGTACTCTTTTACTCCATCCTGTTTTATATTTTTGATATAACTTACATTTTTATAGTGAGTATTCCTTAATAAATTGTTGTAGTTGTTATTTTTAATACTTTTATTTTTTAACCTTTATACTAGATTTAAATGACTTGTATACTACTGTACTACAGTACTCAGTAGTACAGTACTGAGTATTACAGTACTCAGAAATTTGAATATATATTTATTTTTATCAGTGTGTTTCACACTCTCTTGTTATTAATTAGTATCTTTTTATTTCTATTTGTAAAACTTCTTTTAGCATTTCTTGTTAGTTAGGTCTAGTGGTGATGAATTCTCTCAACTTTTGTTAGAGAAAGTCTTTATTTTGACTTCATTTCTGAAGGACAACTTTTCCAGGTAAAGTATAACTTTTTGTCAGTTTTTTCTTGACACTTTGTATCATCCCACTAGCTCTTAGACATCAAGCTATCTGTTGAGAAGTCTATTAGTTTTATGGGGGTTTCATTGTATTTGAGAATTTTTCTCTCATGCTGTTCTCAAAAGTTCCATCTTAGTCTTTAATGTTGGACAGTTAGTTTTATTATAATGTATCTTAGAGAAGATCTTTTTTGGTTGAAATTTAATGGAGACCTATGAGCTTTATAAACATGAATGTCCAAATTTCCCCCTGGACTTTGGAAGGTCTCAGTCATTATTTCTTCAAGTAAGTTTTTTCCTCCCTTTGTCCTCCTCTCCTCTTTCTGGAACTCCAATTATATGTATATCGCTTCTTTTAATGGTTTTCCACAGGCCCTGCATGATTTTTCACTCTTTTTCAATCTTGTTAGTTTGTTCTCCAGACACGGTAATTTCAAGTAGCCAATCCTCTACTTCACAGATTCTTTCTTCTGCTTGATCAAGTCTACCATTAGTGCTCTTTATTGCATTTCCACTTCATTCATTGTGTTCTTCAGCTCCAGAATTTCCCTTTAGTTCTATGATATCTCTCCTTGTTAAACTTCATATTTTGTTCATGTATTGTTGCCCTGAGTTTACTGAATTGTTTTTCTGTGTTTTTTTTGTAGCTTACTGAGCTTCCTTAAACAACAATTTTAGATTCTTTATCAGGCAAATCATAGATTTCCATTTCTTTAGGGTTAGTTCCTGGGAAATTATTGTGTTCCTTTGATGATATGTTTCCTTGATTTATTGTGTTCCTTGAAATTTTGCATTGTTATTTTTGCCTTTAAAGAAGTGGTCTCATCCTCCAGGCTTTGCTGACTAGCTTTGGGAGAGAATACCTCCCATCAGCACTGTTAGGAATGCTGAGG
Organism: Saccopteryx bilineata; assembly: GCF_036850765.1. Taxonomy (NCBI): domain Eukaryota; kingdom Metazoa; phylum Chordata; class Mammalia; order Chiroptera; family Emballonuridae; genus Saccopteryx; species Saccopteryx bilineata. The sequence goes on along the minus strand of NC_089493.1, from coordinate 84,331,861 downwards.
TTTACTTAAACCTTTTTTTTTTTTTAATGGATACTACTGATCCATGTTTCTTGTTCTCTCTGTGGAAAAGTTCTTAACAATTGTATGCCTTTTCTTGAGCTTACAAAGCCAGGCCAAGTCCTAGTAGCCTCCTATTTGTTCTTCCTGGGTAGTACTGAATGCTCAGGTTTGTATGCTTTCTCCCAGTCCTGCAGTGAGATGTGCTTCCTGTGAGTGCTCACTAGCTCTCTGTAATAGCTCACTCTCATCACCATCAGGGGCATGCACAGGGAGTCAGCTATTCTCTTTTCCAGTGTGGGATTGTGTGGGTGAGGGGCACTGTGTTAAGGATGCCTATGGGCCATCTGGGGAATCTATAGATGAGATGCTCCCTGCAGTTCATGGGTGGTCTTTCTGACATAGTCCATGAAACATTTAGGTTTCACATCCTTTTGAACATCTCTGAGATCCCTGGCTGCTGTTCTCCCAGCTACTATCCTCCCCCTAGCTCATCACATTATTTTGAAAGTGGCTACAAATAATTGGGTCTTTTGGCAGCACCCTACACAGCAAGGGAAGCTGAGTGCTCACTCACATGCTCTCTCTTTCCCTAGTGGGGGAAACCACAGGCTGAGAAAATGTCTCTTGGATGGATCTGTGCTGTCTTGAGGAAGGAGTGACACAAGTGAAGTGTAGCTGTTCCTCTTACTTTCTTTACTGTGTCAAGTCTCAAACATTGTTTGGCTCTAATGGCTACCTGGAACTTCTGTGCTAGACTCCTGGACTTCCACAAAGGCACTCTCACATATTGGTTTGTGCCAAATCCAATGTGCTTTGTAGGGAAGACAATAGAAAACTCTTATTCTATTATTTTTATGCCATCATGTCTTGGCAAAAGGTTAAGATTAATTTAGAGTATGCTTTCCCACCTTATTTCTTTTCAATAGGCATTATATTTTTGAGGGTGATTTATGATGAAACACATGGCACTAGTTCATTCACTTAAACTGCTGTATAGTGTTTTGTTTTGTTTTTTTTTTTAATTCAGTGAGAGGAAGGGAGGCAGAGACAGACTCCTGCATGTGCCTCAACTGGGATCCATCCAGCAAGCCCACTAGGGGGTGATGCTCTGCCCATGTGGGGCCATTGCTACATTGTTTAGCAACTGAGTCATTTTTTAATCCATGAGGCAGAGGCCATGGAGCCATCCTCACTGCCCAAGGACAATTTTGCTCAAACCAATTGAGCATGGCTGCTAGAGGGGAAAAGAGAGAAATAGAGAGAAGAGGTAGGAGTAGAGAAGCAGATGGGCACTTCTCCTGTGTGCCCTGACTGGGAATCGAATTTGGGACTGCCACACACCAGCCAATGCTCTACCACTGAGCCAACCATCCAGGGCCTAGTGTTTTATTTTTATTTTTATTATTATTTTTTATTTATTAAATTTAATGCAGTGACATTGATAAATCAGGGTACATATGTTGAGAGAAAACATCTCTAGATTATTTTGACATTTGATTGTGCTGTATACCACTCCCCCAAAGTTAAATTGTCTTCTGTCACCTTCTATCTGGTTTTCTTTGTGCCCCTCCCCTCCCCCAACCCCTCTCTCCTTCTTCACCCCTGTTGACATCACATTCTTTTTTTTTTTTTTTGTACTTTTCTGAAGCTGGAAACTGGGGAGAGACAGTCAGACAGACTCCTGCATGCGGCCTACCGGGATCCACCCGGCACGCCCATCAGGGGCGACGCTCTGCCCACCAGGGGGCAATGCTCTGCCCCTCCGGGGGGCGTCACTCTGCCGCAACCAGAGTCACTCTAGCGCCTGGGGCAGAGGCCAAGGAGCCATCCCCAGCGCCCGGGCCATCTTTGCTCCAATGGAGCCTTGGCTGTGGGAGGGGAAGAGAGAGACAGAGAGGAAGGAGGGGGGGGTGTGGAGAAGCAAATGGGCGCTTCTCCTATGTGCCCTGGCCGGGAATCAAACCCAGGTCCCCCGCACGCCAGGCCGACGCTCTACCACTGAGCCAACCAGCCATGGCCTGCCATCACATTCTTGTTCATGTCTCTGAGTCTCATTTTTATGTCCCTTCTATGTATGGCTTCACATAGTGTTTTATTTTTTAATATATTATTTTTTTTCTTAAAAATGTAGCTTTTTTTTTTGTTTTTCTGGGGTGTTTTTTATTACATTAGTTGCTTTTAACATTGTTAAATTTATCATGTATCACATTTTTTAGCATGTACCTAAAGTTCTTAATTTTAATATAGTCAAATTTATTCTTTTTTCTTTTGTAGCTTTTATTTTTTCTCTCTTAAGATATTATTCTCAACCCTGAGGTGAATATATTTGATTATCTTAAAGTTTAAAACTCTCCTTTAAAATTTAAGTTTTTGATTCATTTGAAATTGATTTTTGTGTATGTATAAAAGGGTAAATATTTTTTATGTGGATCTGGTCAGTTTTCAGTGGCTGGAGTGTCAACTGGGCACGTGGACATCCTGGGTTTCATCCCCAGTCAGAGCATACATAGGACACAACCATCTGTTTCTCTTCCCCTCCTTCTCCCATTCTCTCTCTCTTCTTTTCCTGCAGCCAGTGGCTGGATTGGTTTGAGCCTTGACCCAGGGCACTGAGGATAGCTCTGTTAATTGGAGCATCACCCCAGACAGGGGTTGCTGGGTGGAGCTCGATTAGGGGGCATGCGGGAGTCTGTCTCTCTATTTCTCTTCTTCTCACTTAAAAAAAAAGAGAGAAATATTTGTCCTAGCAACATTTACTAAATATATTTTCGTTCTTCATTTATTTTAATAAAAGCTATGTTCATACACACGTGTTTTTTATATATGTAAAATTTTCTTGGCTCTCTGTTTTGTTTTAATCTATTTTCCATGACAACACCAAAACTACTACACTTTGTTAATTATTTCTCTTTACAAGATTTGATATTTAATAGAACAAATCTTTTTGCCTGATACTTTTAAAATGTGTCTCAGCAATTCTTAGTCTTCTATTATTTCAACTAAATTTTAGAGTGAGTTTGTTATTTAGATCAGTGAATAAACGGATTAGGACTTGAGATGAGATAGCTTTGAATGAATGGATCAGTTTTAGAAAAACTGGAATTTTTGTGAATATTAAATATTCTTTTAATGAATATGTTATATCTCCCCATTTTTATCTTAACCAATTAAATGTTATAGTTTTCTCCCTAACAGTTTACCATATCATTTTTTAGAATTATTTTTAAAGAGCATTTCTTCAAGAGTATATTTTCCTAATTGATTGTTGCTTATCTGTAAAACTGTACTTGACCTTTTTATATTGAACTTATATTTAGCAACTTTTGAATAATCTTTTGGCTAGAATGTGAATAAAAGAGCTTGAGTCAAGCATCAGCTCCAGACGGGGGTTGGCAGGTGGTTACCAGTCGGGGCCCATGTGGGAGTCTGTCTCACTATCTCCCTTTCTCTCACTCAAAGAGAGAGCTAGGAAGGAAGAAAAGGGAAGGAAGGAAGGAAGGAAGGAAGGAAGGAAGGAAGGAAGGAAGGAAGGAAGGAAGGAAGGAAAGGAGGAAGGGAAGAGAAAGAAAGGAAGAAAGTAAATAAAGGGAAGAAAGAGAAAATGTCTGAAGTTTTGGCAGTATGACTTGGAACACCAGAACAATTACACGAGGACAATTATGTCTGAAAAGCTCCACTATTTGAGACATCTCTGGTTCACAAATGGCAGAAGAGGTCTCCAAGAATCTCTCCATTCCAAAACAAATAATAACAAAAGCAGTAAAGAAACCAACAAAAATGTCAAGGCTGACAAAAACTGAGTATGCAGTATAGCAATGTTGGCGAGGATACAGAGCAGTAGGGATTCTCACACACCACTGCATGGAGGGCAAGCTGCTACGTTTAATGTTGAAATCACCTTGAAAAATTAATTAGGCATTTTCTTTCAAAGCTGATCCACCAAACACCTCCAAGCCAAAACCCCTATTTCTTAGGTATATGTCTGTGATAAAGTCTTTTGCATATGGACCAGAAAATATACTTGTGTTGTCAGCAGCCTTCTTCATGAGTAAAACTGGAAAAAAAATTTAAAATTTTTCATCAAGACAGTATAATCACACCATGAATTTTTATACAGCAGTAAATAAAAGAAACATATACTTCTACAAGAGTAGGGATTAATCTTGAAAGCATACTGTTGAGTAAAAAAAGCAAGTCTGAAGATAATGTAATAAAAGACCATTTTGTAGAGTCCACAAACAGTAAAATTAAATAATACATTCTTAAACACTCAATATTTATGACAAAATCCCAGATTTTTAAAAAGCTATGGAATAACAAACACAAACTGTAGAGTAGTGGTGTCTCTGGGGACTAATCATCAGGATAAGATAAGGGGGGAGCATACAGGTATATGCAAATTATTTGTAATGTCCTGTCTGTTGAGCTAAGGGTTGGGTTTATGGATGTTAAGTATATGCTTTAGTAATATTGTTTTATTAATGATATTTATATAACATAAACTTTTTGTACATGCAAAATCATATATTAATATAATAAAATGAATAAAGATAGGAAAAAATATAAAACATTTATCCATCACTTAGCAAATAATTATTACACATCTCTTAGTGCCAGATATTAATCTGTGTAACCAGAATTAAACAGTACCAAGTACCACTGTTAAACAAGACAAAAAAGAAATCCCTGCACTCGAGTTGTGCATTCTACTAGATTCAACTAAATTAATTTATGAACTAGAATTTATCAAAATCAATATACTTATAGTTACCTAAAGGGTAGATAAAAAGGAGTCGATGTTTTTGTAGTAAATTACCAACAATCTGCAAAAAAGGAAAATGACTAAAGTTTACATAATGAGTCAAATCTCTCCAACATATTCATCCTATTTTATCCTTTCTGAGAAGGACAGCTTCAGACGTAGCCAAAGAGTTGGATTTAAAAGGCAAACTGAGCAAATTATAATTTCAGAATTGTCTTTCTAATTAATCATTCACAGATTGTGAAGGCAAATTGAAATTTCTCCGTTGAATTTCCAGTACCCATGTGCTAAAGATTTGAAATAATTGTCTTTATGATTCAGGTGCAGATAGAGACCAACTGTATCCTGCTTATAAATACTAAACCTTTGCCTATCTCTTCAGAAACTCTATGTGAGCCTCCAACCAAATGTGTTAATATTCACCAAAGACTACACCACAGTAGAAAACGTGGAGGTCATCACATTCAAGGTGTTAATGAGTAAGCACTCTTTCAGCTAAGATCTGCAGAGTTTTTTTTAACCACTCATAAAAAATGTAGCAAGAAAACATCCTAATCCCATTTTGCCATACTGACCAATGTTTCTAGATAAGAAGGCTGTCCTTCTCCCATATACATAGAAGTGACCAAAGGGAAAAGAAATGCAATCTAGCATAAAATATTCAAGTAATCCTTCATCTTTGAATGTGAAAAATAAAAATAGCACTTATTACCACCTGGGTGAAGATTTATAATTTAATTTTGGGTAGAATTATAACATTTCTTGAGCTAGATTAAAAAGTTTTGAGCACTAATTCAAAATCAGGTGGTTAGTACTAAATATTTTAAGGTATAATTAAAAAACAGGACTTCTTTGCAACCCAGAAGAAACCTTGATAATGGCAAAATAAACTTTTAAAACTTAGTGGATATACTATAATAATGTAATATTACTAAAGCTTAGTAAACATTCATTAGTTTTCACCTGAATTAATAAGTAGAACTATTCCATTCTGGGATGCATCTAAGCAGATTTCTGAAAATAACTGATTATAAATAGACTAAGATCAAGAAATTCTATCCAATAGAGAACACAATTCTTTTCCATAAAATTTGATAAAGAAGCCGAGTGCAATGAAAGAAATAGTGCTAAACAAAAAAATAAATAAAGATTATTGTTTTGGTTCTGAACTTTCAAATTGTAAAAATTGAGGCACAGACCAAGGCAAAGTCATTTATCCATCACGGTGGATTAGTTTAAAACTGGATGGTTACAAAGAGTAAAAGATCCAAAATGGAAGTTCAAAGCCAGAATTAAACAAAATACCATGCACCAAGCATAGTACTTGATACATAGTAATCACTCAATAAATGGATTTAGTATAGAAGCAGCAGTGTCATTGGTGCTGGTTGATTTAGAATTTAGAATTTTTAGGGTTGCTAGCATGCTTTCTGGATGCTTTTCAAATCACCAAACAATATGTAGATTATAATATATGGCCCTGGCCAGTTGTCTCAGCAGTAGAGTATCAGTGAGGCTTGTGGAAGTCCTGGGTTTGAGTCTCAGTCAGAGCACACAGGAGAAGTGACCATCTGCTTCTCTATCCCCCTCTCTTCCCCTCCAGGAGCCATGGCTTGCATGGTTCCAGCAAGTTGGCTCCAGGTGCTGAGAATGGCCGCATGGCCTCACCTCAGGCACTGAAATAGCTTGGTTGCTGAGCAACAGAGTAATAGTCCCAAATGGGCAGAGCATTGCCCTGTATGGAGCTTACTAGGTGGATCCCCATCTGGGTGCATGCAGGAGTCTGTCTCTCTGCCTCCCTGCCTCCCTGCCTCCCGCCTCTCACTTAATAATAAAAAAAAATAGATTATAATATATCCGACCAGCAGAGCCTGACTTGCTATAATGAGTCCAGAACTGTTCATTTTCATAAAAGAGAAAAATAATTCAAGTAAAATCTACATATGCACGTCATTGTCAAGTGAATATTTAAATAAAGATGTGTTTTGATAATACCCTCAAAAAGCCTTTTTTTCTGAGGAAAAAATATGGAGGAAAGACATGGTAAATTTTTCTAAAAGTAATCTACCTTTTGTAATAAACTCTCTTCAGATACCTAAGAAATTCCCTCTTACTTCCTTGTGGTAATATATTCTTTAAATATAAAATCCAAATTAAAAACTGATTCTTAATAGAAAGCTTTTGTTAAAAGCAACATTTTGAAATGCTGTCAGTAACTATCATAAATATTTGAGAAGTTAATATTTTAATCTTCAACTGTAGCACAGAAAACACTTTTAGTGACAGACAGTGCTTCATTAATGGAGTTCTGTGTGTCTAATTGCTTTAGGCACAGTGAGCTGCATTATTTTGACACATGACATGCAATTAGTACATGGTCACACGGCTAACGGGAGATTTTACACCTTTTTTCCTTCTACATTCAGAGTGAATAATTAGCATATTTTTCCTGCTTAGAATAATAATCAGAGCCTTAGATCCAGAAATTGCCTAATGAGGTAAAATTCCAGTTGTTGACATTAATACATGTGACACATTTTTTCAGTTGCTAAAGTAAACCTTGTGCTACCACTTCATGTAACCTTTCCAAAGCACCCTTACCAGTCATGTTGTTCTTAGTATAAAATTGTGAGAGGACAGAGCCCAATCAATGTTTTGTAGCATCATTTCAGTGCTCCTCACACAGTAGGTACCAAATCAATACTGCTGACAAATTTTAAAAGGGTATCTATCGGTATCTTCTATTGTCATTAAATGATTATTCACTTTCAAAATAGAAATAAACTAGGAAGCCACTAGACATTATTTTGGGCAGTTCTTTGAATAAAAAAGTTCATTATTTTACAACACAAAATTAGATCCAAATATTGAAAGTTTTCATCAAAATGCTCTTAATTTTATTTAAAACATTTAACAGTAATAATAATAATAAATTGAAAGAGTTATCCACTGTTTCCTAGAGCAATGTTAGGACTGTTGTGAAGATAATAAAGAATACGTTTCAGGGGCAATCAATTAAACAGCTCCATTCAAAGCAAGCATTGTACTCCTATTATTTTATGTGACTAATTTCGTATTATTTTTTTAAAGGAGGCCTTCACACTAGATGTATATGTTACAAGTCCCATAAAACTTTGATCTATCCCTGGTCAAAATCTTCATGCCACACATAAACGAAAATACTTTCTTTTTTCTTTCCATTGTTGTTTCTGGTGAAAATTATAGTGACTTGGAGAAGGTCAATCAAAAACATGATTACTTACTGAGAGTGCCAGACTTTAAGACTGACTTTATAAAGTCCATACCCTTATAATATTTAAAAAATTAAAATTGACTTGTCCCTTTCATGTATTACATAATAAGACCCTGTAAAATTATTAAACATTCACAAATTAAACGCACTGATCAAGTTTTTTGTGAAATGTGATGTGTATTACACAGGAGATGCATAGTGAAATCAAAGACAAAAACAGAGCCCTGGTCAAATAGCTCAGTTGGTTAGAGTTCCATCCTGATATACAAAGGTTGCAGGTTCAATCCCTGGTCAGGGCACATATAGAAACAGATCAGTGTTTCCATGTGTCTCTCTCTTCCTCCCTCTCTCTCTAAAATCAATAAACAAATTAAATTTTTTTTCAAAGAGAGAGCCATGTGATAGAAGGAAAAAACTTCAGAAGTATTGATCAGACTTTAGTTTTCTGTAAAGTAAATTTGTGTAGGCCTAAAGGTTTTGAAGATGCACTTAAGGAAATTGTAAAGGATTTTGCTGTTGACTATCAATCGATGATAGTTCTAAGAGTCTTTGTTAATTAAGGAAATTATAATATTTAAATGTTAACTATTAATACATGTTAGAACATATAAAGTCAATAATCTTAGGGTTATTATTATTTTGACCTGTAGTAAATTACTTTCTGTTGCTCTACATGACAAAAAAAACAAACAAACACCAGAGAAAAATTCCATCATACAAACTATAAAAAATCAAATCTATGATAGCCCTGGCCGGTTGGCTCAGTGGTAGACCGTCGGCCTGGCGTGCAGAAGTCCCTGGTTCGATTCCCGGCCAGGGCACACAGGAGAAGTGCCCATCTGCTTCTCCACCCCTCCCCCTCTCCTTCCTCTCTGTCTCTCTCTTCCCCTCCTGCAGCTAAGGCTCCATTGGAGCAAAGATGGCCCGGGCACTGGGGGTGGCTCTGTGGCCTCTGCCTCAGGCGCTAGAGTGGCTCTGGTTGCAACATAGCAAAGCCCAGGATGGGCAGAGCATCGCCCCCTGGTAGGCAGAGCGTCGCCCCTGGTGGGCGTGCCGGGTGGATCCCAGTCGGGTGCATGCGGGAGTCTGTCTGTCTCTCCCCGTTTCCAGCTTCAGAAAAATACAAAAACAAAAAAAATCTATGATAACTCTTCCTCTGTACCAGAGTATTTGTGAAAGATGAAAAACCATGCACCTATCGTATCACTATGACTCCTAAGCAAATTGTTAAAATGATAATTAAGGTAAAGTTTGTTTGTAAAATAGCCATATCAATGTTTGAATTGGTGTCTACATAATATCCCTTTAATATCTACTCTTTTTCACCAAAATGAAAATCTCATTATGTCAGAGGGAGACATAGGTATAAGAATGGCCTAATGTTGGGAAGCTACTTAAGAAATAATGTAGCTTGTGGATGTTGACAATAAATAAAGCAAGTTTCAAAGGACAGTAGCACAAAGTGTATGACTTACTGGCAAAAGTAAAGGATAGCTACAAAGTACATACTCTCAATATTAAGAAATCTGTTGACATAATCTATAATAGTAATGGACAGGAGTAAGCATACATGTGTCCATACGCTTTACATAACATCTCTAATATTTATGACAGCATACTAGATGCATTTAATTGGTCCCATTTAATCGGTAAATTGTGATAGTTTTGTACTGTTCTAATTTAGCTAAACTGGGAATACATTTACCAGAATTCTCTTCCCTTTGTGGTTTTAGGTAAGGCCTGGCCCCAGGAGCAGTTTGCATGCTATTCAGAAGGCCAAAGTGGAGCAGCAGCCTCTCAGCTCAGAGGTCAGTTTAAGGCTCCAGGTGTCGCTGAGGCTCAAATGGGCATTGCTGACTCACTGCCTCACCTTGAGACTCCTTCACTTCCTGCTAGGTCTCACTCATCCTTTGGCTTCTTGAAGTCCCAGACAAGTGTCATGTGTCTTGTGAAAAAGGCACTGACTGTCTCTGCAGGTCACCCACATCATTCAAGTCGGAAGCGGAGACAGGTGCAGGTGCCAGTGTATCATGGGTTCTGCTTCGTGCCTGCTTCCCCCTGCTTCACATCCAGCTTTTGTTCCCCACTCTCAGCCCTGTTGATCCACAACACCTTTAGACCTGCGCTTCAATACAGGGGCTTCTTTTCTAACTCTCACAACTGTCTCAGCCCCAGGACAAATCTTGAAGTTTCTATAGACTCATGCTTTCCTAATCAAACCACTACTGATCCAAAAAACTAAGCTTCAGAGAGAAAAACAGGACTCTCTGATTTCCCATCTTAAGATAAAGCTACATAAAACAGCATGTTTACATGCCCTCCCTTTACCCACAGAAACTTGAATTAGGGGCCTTTCCCATAATGATGTCATTTCTTTCTGACTCACCTGTATGGCAGGACAGACTTCTGCAATGAGCCTTCGAAGTCCCCAAGGCACCCTACCTTGTCTCTAGCTCAGAGTGTCTTATTTATCAATGTTCTCTTTCTCCCTCCTCCAAACCCCTCCTCATGTGGGGTCTCTGAGTCTCTTATGTATGTGGGGTTCCCATACATATGTATGTATTAAATTTGGTTATTTTCTCTTGAAAAACAAATAAAAAAGTTGTGATTAGTGATTACATGTTCCTCCCCATAACACCACAAAGAGGCATAAAAGAACACATCCTAAGTAATATAAAAATATCTATTTCAACTTGTGAAATGCTAGTGAAATACTAGAGGTAATCATAAAAATTGGGACCAAAATTAGAAATGTCTTCAGTCTTTGCCTTTAATTATTATTCTCCCAATAGCACTAGCCAGGGCAAATACAAATGAGGGTTAAAAATCTTGAGAATGAAGAGAAAAAATAACTATCTGATTTCATTGTATAATCAAAGTGCATAGAACTCAACTAAAAAAAATAATGGAGTTTATTTTTCTAGCTAAGTGGCTGAAAAATTCATCATTCTAGTAAGTGACAGAGGAAAGGTCCATCTGACTTCACAGGGTTCTGCCAATTCTGCAATAAATTTACCAACATATATGTATGTTGTATATGAATATGCAAATATGTAAAGAAAATTTTACATAATTTTACATATTTTTAAGATATAAGGAAATAGTTGATGATGTAAAAAGTGGTACAATATACTCCATAAAGCAAAAGGTAAATATTAAATTCTTGAAAAAAATCACTCTTCCCATAGGAACTTAAGAGTTTACTGTGTTATCAATAAAAATAGTAATGAGGCTTTTGAAATCTGACAATTGACTTTAAGTCTTATCTAAGAAAATAAAAACAAGAGTTCCAAACAATTATAACAAACAATAGTTAATGCCATGTGATTAGCCCTACCAAATGTTAAAATACTCCATTAAATTACAATAATGAGAACCATCTGGCAAGGATGGCGTGCGCGCGCGCGCGCGCACACACACACACACACACACACACACACAAGATCCATAAATAAAAATAATTCAAATGCCTGACCAGGCAGTGGTGCAGTAGATAGAGCATTGGACTGGGACGCAAAGGACCCAGGTTTGAAACCCCAAGGTCACCAGCTTTATCATGGGCTCATCCAGCTTGAGTGGGGGCTCACCATCTTGAGTTCAAGATTGCTGGTTTGAGCAAAGGGATCACTCAGTCTGCTGTAGCACCCCCCCCCCCCCAGTCAAGACACATATAAGAAAGCAATCAATGAACTACAGTGCTGCAAAGAATTGATGCTCCTCATCTCTCTCCCTTCTTGTCTGTCTGTCCCTATCTGTCCCTCCTCTGTCACAAAAAAATAATAATTCAAATATAAACACTATAATTTTTCCTTGATAAAAGGGAATAAAAGCAGTATGGTATGGGACTTTTATTTAGTAAATATTAGAAAAATTGACTAGAAACATTGACAAAAAAAATCAATTTGGACTTTACCTTACTTCAAAAGTCAAAACAAATTGAAAAATTTACAAATTAAATAACTTTACATAGCTATAAATAATATGTAGATAATCAAACTATAAAAATAAAAAAATAGAAATGAATATAACAAAACTTCTGTAAGGAATAGGAAGTGTTGAACTTCAACTAATGAAGGAAATTGCAAAGGAAAAAAGTGACAGATGTTACACTATGAAATGTATTGTTTATATTCTCTTTGGTAGAAAAAACATAAGAATAACAGGCATATCAGAGACTAGTGCAAATATGTACAGCAAATACAGCAATAGGGTTGCTTTTATATAGAAATCACACAAATATTCAAAAGCAGTTAAGAGTCCATAGTTAAATGGACACAGAATATGATCACATAATTCACAAAAGAAGAATTATGATTAGTAAGTAAACACAATGAAAATACTAATGCTTGTTAGCAATCTCACCCATGCAAATTTAAACAATAGCAATTACCACATTTCTACTTATCAAATGAGTCATATGTGCAGCTATGTATTTTATTTATTTTTAAATTTTTTTTCATTGATTTTGAGAGAGAGAGAAAAACATCAATTCATTGGTTCACTTAGTTGTTCCCTTTAGTTGTGTACTAACCGCTTCTTGTACCTGCCCAGATAGGGGGTCAAACCCATTCCCTCTAGCATGCTGAGTCAATGCTTTATTCACTGAACCACTAACCAGGGTCTCAGCTGTATATTTTAATATTTTTATCAAATAATCTTAATTCCAGAAATATATCACTAACAAAAGCCCAAATACTGAAATTCTCAATATAAAGATATTCATAGCAGTATTTATGATAGCAGAAAAAAACCTTAAATAGTCAATTAATCATAAGACACTAGATGCTTCAAATACACTTTATAAAATAGATGTAGTTATTGAACACAGTAACCAATGAAGATTACACATTCACATGAAAAATATTGTAGCCATGCTAATAATTTTAAATAGCAAGTTAAACATATTAATATAGTATAATTTACTTCAATATAGCTTTTTTAAAAATTAATAATAGCATGAAAAAAGAAAGAAGGCTAGAGGGAAATATACCAAAATATGAACAGGAAGAAAACAGATCAACAATTAATAATTAAATTGTAGAGTTCTCTGTGTGTTTTATGTATCACAGATATGCGTTAGATCCCAAGAATGCTACAATCCTTTATCAAGGTTCTGTTCAGGCTTAGCATTTGATAAGATTAAACTAGCATTTTCCATGGCTATGCTATTCCATCTGTGGGTATTTTGTGGACCACTAAATTCTATGTGTTTTAATGTTTGACACATACTTGGCAAATTATTCCTCATTGTGTAGCTGAGCAGCTTGTTTTCTTTTCCTCCTAAGCATTCCATCTCCTATTCTTATGCTATAATCAAGTACTTATTCAAAATTACTCTAATAAGTGTTCAAAATCATATTTTGAATTATAATCTTTTTATTATTATTTCACCTGTTCCTCTTCACTGCAAAATGTTAGAAATTGGTTAGAATAGATACATAATCAGAACGTTAGAAAAACTGTGTAATATCTATGAATAAAAGAGAAATCATTTCTATCTCCTCTCTGAACCATGTTATACAAAAACAGGTATTCATTAATTCAGTGGCTTTCAGGTCTCTTTTCTTGCCTTCCTTTATTCTTTGAATATATTATGTGAGACAAATGATTTTCCCTAATTTAAACCTATGAAACACCATAATTTCAAAGACTCTTTTATATTTTAATAATTTTATTTCTAACAGAAATCTGTAAAACAATTATCTAAAAGTTTAGAGTCTACTTTATTCCACTATTATTTTGACTAGCTAGGGATCAACAATTGCCTCATTTAAAAATTTCAATTGAATGAATTAAGCTACTCAGCATATAAAGATTGCTAAATCTCATCTTGTATAATTTAAATTTATTTTAACATTATCCTAATTTTTTATTTCTGTTACTCACTTTGATACTTAGATATTACAGAAATAGTAAACAGTTCTCATATTAAATCACATGATTAAGCATACAATTTTGATTGTTTTGAACACCTTCCAAGAAAGAAAAAAACTAGGTTTAGGGTTTTTTTTTTTGTTTTTTTAAACTTATTGAAGACTTCAAACAGCTTTTATTTTTTATTATTTATTTATTATTATTACAGAGAGAGAGAGAGTCATAGAGAGGGATAGATAGGGACAGACAGACAGGAATGGAGAGAGATGAGAAGCATCAATCATTAGTTTTTCCTTGTGACACCTTAGTTGTTCATTGATTGCTTTCTCATATGTGTCTTGACCATGGGGCTACAGCAGACTGAGTAATCCCTTGCTTGAGCCAGCAAACTTGGGTCCAAGCTAGTGAGCTTTGCTCAAACCAGATGAGCCTGCGCTCAAGCTGGCGACCTCGGGGTCTGGAACCTGGGTCCTCAGCATCCCAGTCCGACACTCTATCCACTGTGCCACAGCCTGGTCAGGCTAGTTTTAGTTTTTATTCACTGCTTTATTATTTTTGCACAAACATACTCAGATTATGAAAACAATTTACTTGTGAATATTCATTAATTTTAGACTATCTTCACTTTATCATTATCATGTCTTCAAATCATCTGCTTCATAAAACCTACTCAACAGAGACAACGTCTCAGGCTAAGAAAAATAGAGTTTTAGACACTGTAAAATGTCATGCACTCTACCAGAGTCTCTTAATTTATCAATTCTGTTTCCTTGAATATGCAGTTTCATTTATTCAACAAATTTTACTGAGTGACTATATACCAGGCTTTGTTTTCTTTTCAAAAAGAATTTTGCTGCATAGGTTTCAGATATTACCAATAGCTTCAATTTTTTTTCATTCATATTTATTATTTCAATTTTTTACTGTAAAATACATGATATAAAATTTACAATTTTAACTAATTTCAAGTATATAGTTCAGTGATGTAAAGTATATTCATATTGTTGTACAGCCATCGCCAACACCCATTACCAGAACTCACTCTTTTCATTTGCACAAATGAAACTCTATTCCCATTAAACAATAATTCGCCATTCTCTTCTTTTCTCATCACCTGGCAACCACCATTTACTTTCTGTCTCTATGATTTTGACTACTCTAGATACCTCTTGAAAGAGGAGCTATACAATAGGTCTTTTGTGACTATTTTATGTCTTTTAACATAATATCCTCAATGCTCATCAATGTAATGTGTCAGAATTTCTTTTTTTAAGCTATATAATATTTCATTTGCATACATGTGTGGATACCACATTTTGCTTATGCATTTGTCTAGCAATGAGCACATGAATTACTTCCATGTTGTAGTTGTAGTGCATAATGCTGCTATGAATAT